>NW_028225862.1:0-131406 GCF_052327205.1 Somniosus microcephalus
GGTGAATCAGAAGAAGCAGAAGAAGGAGAAGGAGAAGGTGAAGTCTGGAGGGTGAATCAGAAGAAGTAGAAGAAGGAGAAGGAGAAGGTGAAGTCTGGAGGGTGAATCAGAAGAAGCAGAAGAAGGAGAAGGAGAAGGGGAAGTCTGGAGGGTGAATCAGAAGAAGCAGAAGAAGGAGAAGGAGAAGGTGAAGTCTGGAGGGGGAATAAAAGAAGAAGCAGAATAAGGAGAAGGAGAAGGTGAAGTCAGGAGGGTGAATCAGAAGAAGCAGAAGAAGGAGAAGGAGAAGGTGAAGTTTGGAGGGTGAATCAGAAGAATCAGAAGAAGGAGAAGGAGAAGGTGAAGTCTGGAGGGTGAATCAGAAGAAGCAGAAGAAAGAGAAGGAGAAGGTGAAGTCTGGAGGGTGAATCAGAAGAAGCAGAAGAAGGAGAAGGAGAAGGTGAAGTCTGGAGGGTGAATCAGAAGAAGCAGAAGAAGGAGAAGGAGAAGATGAAGTCTGGAGGGTGAATCAGAAGAAGCAGAAGAAGGAGAAGGAGAAGGTGAAGTCTGGAGGGTGAATCAGAAGAAGCAAAAGAAGGAGAAGGAGAAGGTGAAGTTTGGAGGGTGAATCAGAAGAATCAGAAGAAGGAGAAGGAGAAGGTGAAGTCTGAAGGGTGAATCAGAAGAAGCAGAAGAAAGAGAAGAAGAAGGTGAAGTCTGGAGGGTGAAGCAGAAGAAACAGAAGAAGGAGAAGGAGAAGGTGAAGACTGGAGGGTGAATCTGAAGAAGCAGAAGAAGGAGAAGGAGAAGGTGAAGTCTGGAGGGTGAATCAGAAGAAGTAGAAGAAGGAGAAGGAGAAGGTGTAGTCTGGAGGGTGAAGCAGAAGAAGTAGAAGAAGGAGAAGGAGAAGGTGAAGTCTGGAGGGTGAATCAGAAGAAGCAGAAGAAGGAGAAGGAGAAGGTGAAGTCTGGAGGGTGAATCAGAAGAAGTAGAAGAAGGAGAAGGAGAAGGTGAAGTCTGGAGGGTGAATCAGAAGAAGCAGAAGAAGGAGAAGGAGAAGGTGAAGTCTGGAGGGTGAATCAGAAGAAGCAGAATAAGGAGAAGGAGAAGGTGAAGTCTGGAGGGTGAATCAGAAGAAGCAGAAGAAGGAGAAGGAGAAGGTGAAGTCTGGAGTGTGAAGCAGAAGAAGTAGAAGAAGGAGAAGGAGAAGGTGAAGTCTGGAGGGTGAATCAGAAGAAGTAGAAGAAGGAGAAGGAGAAGGTGAAGTCTGGAGGGTGAATCAGAAGAAGCAGAAGAAGGAGAAGGAGAAGGTGAAGTCTGGAGGGTGAATCAGAAGAAGCAGAAGAAGGAGAAGGAGAAGGTGAAGTCTGCAGGGTGAATCAGAAGAAGCAGAAGAAGGAGAAGGAGAAGGTGAAGTCTGGAGGGTGAATCAGAAGAAGCAGAATAAGGAGAAGGAGAAGGTGAAGTCTGGAGGGTGAATCAGAAGAAGCAGAAGAAGGAGAAGGAGAAGGTGAAGTCTGGAGGGTGAATCAGAAGGAGTAGAAGAAGGAGAAGGAGAAGGTGAAGTCTGGAGGGTGAATCAGAAGAAGCAGAAGAAGGAGAAGGAGAAGGTGAAGTCTGGAGGGTGAATCAGAAGAAGCAGAAGAAGGAGAAGGAGAAGGTGAAGTCTGGAGGGTGAATCAGAAGAAGCAGAAGAAGGAGAAGGAGAAGGTGAAGTCTGGAGGGTGAATCAGAAGAAGCAGAATAAGGAGAAGGAGAAGGTGAAGTCTGGAGGGTGAATCAGAAGAAGCAGAAGAAGGAGAAGGAGAAGGTGAAGTCTGGAGGGTGAATCAGAAGAAGTAGAAGAAGGAGAAGGAGAAGGTGAAGTCTGGAGGGTGAAGCAGAAGAAGTAGAAGAAGGAGAAGGAGAAGGTGAAGTCAGGAGGGTGAATCAGAAGAAGTAGAAGAAGGAGAAGGAGAAGGTGAAGTCAGGAGGGTGAATCAGAAGAAGCAGAAGAAGGAGAAGGAGAAGGTGAAGTCTGGAGAGTGAATCAGAAGAATCAGAAGAAGGAGAAGGAGAAGGTGAAGTCTGGAGGGTCAATCAGAAGAAGCAGAAGAAAGAGAAGAAGAAGGTGAAGTCTGGAGGGTGAAGCAGAAGAAACAGAAGAAGGAGAAGGAGAAGGTGAAGACTGGAGGGTGAATCTGAAGAAGTATAAGAAGGAGAAGGAGAAGGTGAAGTCTGGAGGGTGAATCAGAAGAAGTAGAAGAAGGAGAAGGAGAAGGTGAAGTCTGGAGGGTGAATCAGAAGAAGCAGAAGAAGGAGAAGGAGAAGGTGAAGTCTGGAGTGTGAATCAGAAGAAGCAGAAGAAGGAGAAGGAGAAGATGAAGTCTGGAGGGTGAATCAGAAGAAGCAGAAGAAGGAGAAGGAGAAGGTGAAGTCTGGAGGGTGAATCAGAAGAAGCAGAAGAAGGAGAAGGAGAAGGTGAAGTCTGGAGGGTGAATCAGAAGAAGCAGAAGAAGGAGAAGGAGAAGGTGAAGTCAGGAGGGTGAATCAGAAGAAGCAGAAGAAGGAGAAGGAGAAGGTGTAGTTAGGAGGGTGAATAAGAAGAAGCAGAAGAAGGAGAAGGAGCAGGTGAAGTCAGGGGGGTGAAGCAGAAGAAGTAGAAGAAGGAGAAGGAGAAGGTGAAGTCAGGACGGTGAAGCAGAAGAAGCAGAAGAAGGAGAAGGAGAAGCTGAAGTCTGGAGGGTGAAGCAGAAGAAGCAGAAGAAGGAGAAGGAGAAGGTGAAGTCTGGAGGGTGAATCAGAAGAAGTAGAAGAAGGAGAAGGAGAAGGTGAAGTCAGGAGAGTGAAGCAGAAGAAGCAGAAGATGGAGAAGGAGATGGTGAAGTCTGGAGGGCGAAGCAGAAGAAGCAGAAGAAGGAGAAGGAGAAGGTGAAGTCTGGAGGGTGAAGCAGAAGAAGCAGAAGAAGGAGAAGGAGAAGGTGAAGTCTGGAGGGTGAATCAGAAGAAGTTGAAGAAGGAGAAGGAGAAGGTGAAGTCAGGAGGGTGAAGCAGAAGAAGCAGAAGAAGGAGAAGGAGAAGGTGAAGTCTGGAGGGTGAAGCAGAAGAAGCAGAAGAAGGAGCAGGAGAAGGTGAATTCTGGAGGGTGAAGCAGAAGAAGCAGAAGAAGGAGAAGGAGAAGGTGAAGTCAGGATGGTGAATCAGAAGAAGTAGAAGAAGGAGAAGGAGAAGGTGAAGTCTGGAGGGTGAATCAGAAGAAGCAGAAGAAGGAGAAGGAGAAGGTGAAGTCAGGAGGGTGAATCAGAAGAAGCAGAAGAAGGAGAAGGAGAAGGTAAAGTTAGGAGGGTGAATCAGAAGAAGCAGAAGAAGGAGAAGGAGCAGGTGAAGTCAGGGGGGTGAAGCAGAAGAAGTAGAAGAAGGAGAAGGAGAAGGTGAAGTCAGGAGGGTGAAGCAGAAGAAGCAGAAGAAGGAGAAGGAGAAGGTGAAGTCTGGAGGGCGCAGCAGAAGAAGCAGAAGAAGGAGAAGGAGAAGGTGAAGTCTGGAGGGTGAAGCAGAAGAAGCAGAAGAAGGAGAAGGAGAAGGTGAAGTCTGGAGGGTGAATCAGAAGAAGTAGAAGAAGGTGAAGGAGAAGGTGAAGTCAGGAGAGTGAAGCAGAAGAAGCAGAAGAAGGAGAAGGAGAAGGTGAAGTCTGGAGGGTGAAGCAGAAGAAGCAGAAGAAGGAGAAGGAGAAGGTGATGTCTGGAGGGCGAAGCAGAAGAAGCAGAAGAAGGAGAAGGAGAAGGTGAAGTCTGGAGGGTGAAGCAGAAGAAGCAGAAGAAGGAGAAGGAGAAGGTGAAGTCTGGAGGGTGAATCAGAAGAAGTAGAAGAAGGAGAAGGAGAAGGTGAAGTCAGGAGGGTGAAGCAGAAGAAGCAGAAGAAGGAGAAGGAGAAGGTGAAGTCAGGATGGTGAATCAGAAGAAGTAGAAGAAGGAGAAGGAGAAGGTGAAGTCTGGAGGGTGAATCAGAAGAAGCAGAAGAAGGAGAAGGAGAAGGTGAAGTCAGGAGGGTGAATCAGAAGAAGCAGAAGAAGGAGAAGGAGAAGGTAAAGTTAGGAGGGTGAATCAGAAGAAGCAGAAGAAGGAGAAGGAGCAGGTGAAGTCAGGGGGGTGAAGCAGAAGAAGTAGAAGAAGGAGAAGGAGAAGGTGAAGTCAGGAGGGTGAAGCAGAAGAAGCAGAAGAAGGAGAAGGAGAAGGTGAAGTCTGGAGGGCGCAGCAGAAGAAGCAGAAGAAGGAGAAGGAGAAGGTGAAGTCTGGAGGGTGAAGCAGAAGAAGCAGAAGAAGGAGAAGGAGAAGGTGAAGTCTGGAGGGTGAATCAGAAGAAGTAGAAGAAGGTGAAGGAGAAGGTGAAGTCAGGAGAGTGAAGCAGAAGAAGCAGAAGAAGGAGAAGGAGAAGGTGAAGTCTGGAGGGTGAAGCAGAAGAAGCAGAAGAAGGAGAAGGAGAAGGTGATGTCTGGAGGGCGAAGCAGAAGAAGCAGAAGAAGGAGAAGGAGAAGGTGAAGTCTGGAGGGTGAAGCAGAAGAAGCAGAAGAAGGAGAAGGAGAAGGTGAAGTCTGGAGGGTGAATCAGAAGAAGTAGAAGAAGGAGAAGGAGAAGGTGAAGTCAGGAGGGTGAAGCAGAAGAAGCAGAAGAAGGAGAAGGAGAAGGTGAAGTCAGGAGGGGGAATCGGAAGAAGTAGAAGAAGGAGAAGGAGAAGGTGAAGTCTGGAGGGTGAATCAGAAGAAGTAGAAGAAGGAGAAGGAGAAGGTGAAGTCTGGAGGGTGAATCAGAAGAAGCAGAAGAAGGAAAAGGAGAAGGTGAAGTCTGGAGGGAGAAGCAGAAGAAGTAGAAGAAGGAGAAGGAGAAGGTGAAGTCTGGAGGGTGAATCAGAAGAAGTAGAAGAAGGAGAAGGAGAAGGTGAAGTCTGGAGGGTGAATCAGAAGAAACAGAAGAAGGAGAAGGAGAAGGTGAAGTCTGGAGGGTGAATCAGAAGAAGTAGAAGAAGGAGAAGGAGAAGGTGTAGTCTGGAGGGTGAATCAGAAGAAGTAGACGAAGGAGAAGGAGAAGGTGAAGTCTGGAGGGTGAATCAGAAGAAGCAGAAGAAGGAGAAGGAGAAGGTGAAGTCTGGAGGGTGAATCAGAAGAAGCAGAAGAAGGAGAAGGAGAAGGTGAAGTCTGGAGGGTGAATCAGAAGAAGTTGAAGAAGGAGAAGGAGAAGGTGAAGTCAGGAGGGTGAAGCAGAAGAAGCAGAAGAAGGAGAAGGAGAAGGTGAAGTCTGGAGGGTGAAGCAGAAGAAGCAGAAGAAGGAGCAGGAGAAGGTGAATTCTGGAGGGTGAAGCAGAAGAAGCAGAAGAAGGAGAAGGAGAAGGTGAAGTCAGGATGGTGAATCAGAAGAAGTAGAAGAAGGAGAAGGAGAAGGTGAAGTCTGGAGGGTGAATCAGAAGAAGCAGAAGAAGGAGAAGGAGAAGGTGAAGTCAGGAGGGTGAATCAGAAGAAGCAGAAGAAGGAGAAGGAGAAGGTAAAGTTAGGAGGGTGAATCAGAAGAAGCAGAAGAAGGAGAAGGAGCAGGTGAAGTCAGGGGGGTGAAGCAGAAGAAGTAGAAGAAGGAGAAGGAGAAGGTGAAGTCAGGAGGGTGAAGCAGAAGAAGCAGAAGAAGGAGAAGGAGAAGGTGAAGTCTGGAGGGCGCAGCAGAAGAAGCAGAAGAAGGAGAAGGAGAAGGTGAAGTCTGGAGGGTGAAGCAGAAGAAGCAGAAGAAGGAGAAGGAGAAGGTGAAGTCTGGAGGGTGAATCAGAAGAAGTAGAAGAAGGTGAAGGAGAAGGTGAAGTCAGGAGAGTGAAGCAGAAGAAGCAGAAGAAGGAGAAGGAGAAGGTGAAGTCTGGAGGGTGAAGCAGAAGAAGCAGAAGAAGGAGAAGGAGAAGGTGATGTCTGGAGGGCGAAGCAGAAGAAGCAGAAGAAGGAGAAGGAGAAGGTGAAGTCTGGAGGGTGAAGCAGAAGAAGCAGAAGAAGGAGAAGGAGAAGGTGAAGTCTGGAGGGTGAATCAGAAGAAGTAGAAGAAGGAGAAGGAGAAGGTGAAGTCAGGAGGGTGAAGCAGAAGAAGCAGAAGAAGGAGAAGGAGAAGGTGAAGTCAGGATGGTGAATCAGAAGAAGTAGAAGAAGGAGAAGGAGAAGGTGAAGTCTGGAGGGTGAATCAGAAGAAGCAGAAGAAGGAGAAGGAGAAGGTGAAGTCAGGAGGGTGAATCAGAAGAAGCAGAAGAAGGAGAAGGAGAAGGTAAAGTTAGGAGGGTGAATCAGAAGAAGCAGAAGAAGGAGAAGGAGCAGGTGAAGTCAGGGGGGTGAAGCAGAAGAAGTAGAAGAAGGAGAAGGAGAAGGTGAAGTCAGGAGGGTGAAGCAGAAGAAGCAGAAGAAGGAGAAGGAGAAGGTGAAGTCTGGAGGGCGCAGCAGAAGAAGCAGAAGAAGGAGAAGGAGAAGGTGAAGTCTGGAGGGTGAAGCAGAAGAAGCAGAAGAAGGAGAAGGAGAAGGTGAAGTCTGGAGGGTGAATCAGAAGAAGTAGAAGAAGGTGAAGGAGAAGGTGAAGTCAGGAGAGTGAAGCAGAAGAAGCAGAAGAAGGAGAAGGAGAAGGTGAAGTCTGGAGGGTGAAGCAGAAGAAGCAGAAGAAGGAGAAGGAGAAGGTGATGTCTGGAGGGCGAAGCAGAAGAAGCAGAAGAAGGAGAAGGAGAAGGTGAAGTCTGGAGGGTGAAGCAGAAGAAGCAGAAGAAGGAGAAGGAGAAGGTGAAGTCTGGAGGGTGAATCAGAAGAAGTAGAAGAAGGAGAAGGAGAAGGTGAAGTCAGGAGGGTGAAGCAGAAGAAGCAGAAGAAGGAGAAGGAGAAGGTGAAGTCAGGAGGGGGAATCGGAAGAAGTAGAAGAAGGAGAAGGAGAAGGTGAAGTCTGGAGGGTGAATCAGAAGAAGTAGAAGAAGGAGAAGGAGAAGGTGAAGTCTGGAGGGTGAATCAGAAGAAGCAGAAGAAGGAAAAGGAGAAGGTGAAGTCTGGAGGGAGAAGCAGAAGAAGTAGAAGAAGGAGAAGGAGAAGGTGAAGTCTGGAGGGTGAATCAGAAGAAGTAGAAGAAGGAGAAGGAGAAGGTGAAGTCTGGAGGGTGAATCAGAAGAAACAGAAGAAGGAGAAGGAGAAGGTGAAGTCTGGAGGGTGAATCAGAAGAAGTAGAAGAAGGAGAAGGAGAAGGTGTAGTCTGGAGGGTGAATCAGAAGAAGTAGACGAAGGAGAAGTAGAAGGTGAAGTCTGGAGGGTGAATCAGAAGAAGCAGAAGAAGGAGAAGGAGAAGGTGAAGTCTGGAGGGTGAATCAGAAGAAGTAGAAGAAGGAGAAGGAGAAGGTGAAGTCTGGAGGGTGAATCAGAAGAAGCAGAAGAAGGAGAAGGAGAAGGGGAAGTCTGGAGGGTGAATCAGAAGAAGCAGAAGAAGGAGAAGGAGAAGGTGAAGTCTGGAGGGGGAATAAAAGAAGAAGCAGAATAAGGAGAAGGAGAAGGTGAAGTCAGGAGGGTGAATCAGAAGAAGCAGAAGAAGGAGAAGGAGAAGGTGAAGTTTGGAGGGTGAATCAGAAGAATCAGAAGAAGGAGAAGGAGAAGGTGAAGTCTGGAGGGTGAATCAGAAGAAGCAGAAGAAAGAGAAGGAGAAGGTGAAGTCTGGAGGGTGAATCAGAAGAAGCAGAAGAAGGAGAAGGAGAAGGTGAAGTCTGGAGGGTGAATCAGAAGAAGCAGAAGAAGGAGAAGGAGAAGATGAAGTCTGGAGGGTGAATCAGAAGAAGCAGAAGAAGGAGAAGGAGAAGGTGAAGTCTGGAGGGTGAATCAGAAGAAGCAAAAGAAGGAGAAGGAGAAGGTGAAGTTTGGAGGGTGAATCAGAAGAATCAGAAGAAGGAGAAGGAGAAGGTGAAGTCTGAAGGGTGAATCAGAAGAAGCAGAAGAAAGAGAAGAAGAAGGTGAAGTCTGGAGGGTGAAGCAGAAGAAACAGAAGAAGGAGAAGGAGAAGGTGAAGACTGGAGGGTGAATCTGAAGAAGCAGAAGAAGGAGAAGGAGAAGGTGAAGTCTGGAGGGTGAATCAGAAGAAGTAGAAGAAGGAGAAGGAGAAGGTGTAGTCTGGAGGGTGAAGCAGAAGAAGTAGAAGAAGGAGAAGGAGAAGGTGAAGTCTGGAGGGTGAATCAGAAGAAGCAGAAGAAGGAGAAGGAGAAGGTGAAGTCTGGAGGGTGAATCAGAAGAAGTAGAAGAAGGAGAAGGAGAAGGTGAAGTCTGGAGGGTGAATCAGAAGAAGCAGAAGAAGGAGAAGGAGAAGGTGAAGTCTGGAGGGTGAATCAGAAGAAGCAGAATAAGGAGAAGGAGAAGGTGAAGTCTGGAGGGTGAATCAGAAGAAGCAGAAGAAGGAGAAGGAGAAGGTGAAGTCTGGAGGGTGAATCAGAAGGAGTAGAAGAAGGAGAAGGAGAAGGTGAAGTCTGGAGGGTGAATCAGAAGAAGCAGAAGAAGGAGAAGGAGAAGGTGAAGTCTGGAGGGTGAATCAGAAGAAGCAGAAGAAGCAGAAGGAGAAGGTGAAGTCTGGAGGGTGAATCAGAAGAAGCAGAAGAAGGAGAAGGAGAAGGTGAAGTCTGGAGGGTGAATCAGAAGAAGCAGAATAAGGAGAAGGAGAAGGTGAAGTCTGGAGGGTGAATCAGAAGAAGCAGAAGAAGGAGAAGGAGAAGGTGAAGTCTGGAGGGTGAATCAGAAGAAGTAGAAGAAGGAGAAGGAGAAGGTGAAGTCTGGAGGGTGAAGCAGAAGAAGTAGAAGAAGGAGAAGGAGAAGGTGAAGTCAGGAGGGTGAATCAGAAGAAGTAGAAGAAGGAGAAGGAGAAGGTGAAGTCAGGAGGGTGAATCAGAAGAAGCAGAAGAAGGAGAAGGAGAAGGTGAAGTCTGGAGAGTGAATCAGAAGAATCAGAAGAAGGAGAAGGAGAAGGTGAAGTCTGGAGGGTGAATCAGAAGAAGCAGAAGAAAGAGAAGAAGAAGGTGAAGTCTGGAGGGTGAAGCAGAAGAAACAGAAGAAGGAAAAGGAGAAGGTGAAGACTGGAGGGTGAATCTGAAGAAGTATAAGAAGGAGAAGGAGAAGGTGAAGTCTGGAGGGTGAATCAGAAGAAGCAGAAGAAGGAGAAGGAGAAGGTGAAGTCTGGAGGGTGAATCAGAAGAAGCAGAAGAAGGAGAAGGAGAAGATGAAGTCTGGAGGGTGAATCAGAAGAAGCAGAAGAAGGAGAAGGAGAAGGTGAAGTCTGGAGGGTGAATCAGAAGAAGCAGAAGAAGTTGAAGGAGAAGGTGAAGTCTGGAGGGTGAATCAGAAGAAGCAGAAGAAGGAGAAGGAGAAGGTGAAGTTAGGAGAGTGAATCAGAAGAAGCAGAAGAAGGAGAAGGAGAAGGTGTAGTTAGGAGGGTGAATCAGAAGAAGCAGAAGAAAGAGAAGGAGCAGGTGAAGTCAGGAGGGTGAATCAGAAGAAGCAGAAGAAGGAGAAGGAGAAGGTGAAGTCTGGAGGGGGAATAAAAGAAGAAGCAGAATAAGGAGAAGGAGAAGGTGAAGTCAGGAGGGTGAATCAGAAGAAGCAGAAGAAGGAGAAGGAGAAGGTGAAGTTTGGAGGGTGAATCAGAAGAATCAGAAGAAGGAGAAGGAGAAGGTGAAGTCTGGAGGGTGAATCAGAAGAAGCAGAAGAAAGAGAAGGAGAAGGTGAAGTCTGGAGGGTGAATCAGAAGAAGCAGAAGAAGGAGAAGGAGAAGGTGAAGTCTGGAGGGTGAATCAGAAGAAGCAGAAGAAGGAGAAGGAGAAGATGAAGTCTGGAGGGTGAATCAGAAGAAGCAGAAGAAGGAGAAGGAG
The DNA here is from genome assembly GCF_052327205.1 of Somniosus microcephalus. Taxonomy (NCBI): domain Eukaryota; kingdom Metazoa; phylum Chordata; class Chondrichthyes; order Squaliformes; family Somniosidae; genus Somniosus; species Somniosus microcephalus. The sequence goes on from NW_028225862.1 coordinate 9,841, forward strand.
AAGGTGAAGTCTGGAGGGTGAATCAGAAGAAGCAAAAGAAGGAGAAGGAGAAGGTGAAGTTTGGAGGGTGAATCAGAAGAATCAGAAGAAGGAGAAGGAGAAGGTGAAGTCTGAAGGGTGAATCAGAAGAAGCAGAAGAAAGAGAAGAAGAAGGTGAAGTCTGGAGGGTGAAGCAGAAGAAACAGAAGAAGGAGAAGGAGAAGGTGAAGACTGGAGGGTGAATCTGAAGAAGCAGAAGAAGGAGAAGGAGAAGGTGAAGTCTGGAGGGTGAATCAGAAGAAGTAGAAGAAGGAGAAGGAGAAGGTGTAGTCTGGAGGGTGAAGCAGAAGAAGTAGAAGAAGGAGAAGGAGAAGGTGAAGTCTGGAGGGTGAATCAGAAGAAGCAGAAGAAGGAGAAGGAGAAGGTGAAGTCTGGAGGGTGAATCAGAAGAAGTAGAAGAAGGAGAAGGAGAAGGTGAAGTCTGGAGGGTGAATCAGAAGAAGCAGAAGAAGGAGAAGGAGAAGGTGAAGTCTGGAGGGTGAATCAGAAGAAGCAGAATAAGGAGAAGGAGAAGGTGAAGTCTGGAGGGTGAATCAGAAGAAGCAGAAGAAGGAGAAGGAGAAGGTGAAGTCTGGAGGGTGAATCAGAAGGAGTAGAAGAAGGAGAAGGAGAAGGTGAAGTCTGGAGGGTGAATCAGAAGAAGCAGAAGAAGGAGAAGGAGAAGGTGAAGTCTGGAGGGTGAATCAGAAGAAGCAGAAGAAGCAGAAGGAGAAGGTGAAGTCTGGAGGGTGAATCAGAAGAAGCAGAAGAAGGAGAAGGAGAAGGTGAAGTCTGGAGGGTGAATCAGAAGAAGCAGAATAAGGAGAAGGAGAAGGTGAAGTCTGGAGGGTGAATCAGAAGAAGCAGAAGAAGGAGAAGGAGAAGGTGAAGTCTGGAGGGTGAATCAGAAGAAGTAGAAGAAGGAGAAGGAGAAGGTGAAGTCTGGAGGGTGAAGCAGAAGAAGTAGAAGAAGGAGAAGGAGAAGGTGAAGTCAGGAGGGTGAATCAGAAGAAGTAGAAGAAGGAGAAGGAGAAGGTGAAGTCAGGAGGGTGAATCAGAAGAAGCAGAAGAAGGAGAAGGAGAAGGTGAAGTCTGGAGAGTGAATCAGAAGAATCAGAAGAAGGAGAAGGAGAAGGTGAAGTCTGGAGGGTGAATCAGAAGAAGCAGAAGAAAGAGAAGAAGAAGGTGAAGTCTGGAGGGTGAAGCAGAAGAAACAGAAGAAGGAAAAGGAGAAGGTGAAGACTGGAGGGTGAATCTGAAGAAGTATAAGAAGGAGAAGGAGAAGGTGAAGTCTGGAGGGTGAATCAGAAGAAGTAGAAGAAGGAGAAGGAGAAGGTGAAGTCTGGAGGGTGAATCAGAAGAAGCAGAAGAAGGAGAAGGAGAAGGTGAAGTCTGGAGGGTGAATCAGAAGAAGCAGAAGAAGGAGAAGGAGAAGATGAAGTCTGGAGGGTGAATCAGAAGAAGCAGAAGAAGGAGAAGGAGAAGGTGAAGTCTGGAGGGTGAATCAGAAGAAGCAGAAGAAGTTGAAGGAGAAGGTGAAGTCTGGAGGGTGAATCAGAAGAAGCAGAAGAAGGAGAAGGAGAAGGTGAAGTTAGGAGGGTGAATCAGAAGAAGCAGAAGAAGGAGAAGGAGAAGGTGTAGTTAGGAGGGTGAATCAGAAGAAGCAGAAGAAAGAGAAGGAGCAGGTGAAGTCAGGGGGGTGAAGCAGATGAAGTAGAAGAAGGAGAAGGAGAAGGTGAAGTCAGGACGGTGAAGCAGAAGAAGCAGAAGAAGGAGAAGGAGAAGGTGAAGTCTGGAGGGCGCAGCAGAAGAAGCAGAAGAAGGAGAAGGAGAAGCTGAAGTCTGGAGGGTGAAGCAGAAGAAGCAGAAGAAGGAGAAGGAGAAGGTGAAGTCTGGAGGGTGAATCAGAAGAAGTAGAAGAAGGAGAAGGAGAAGGTGAAGTCAGGAGAGTGAAGCAGAAGAAGCAGAAGATGGAGAAGGAGAAGGTGAAGTCTGGAGGGCGAAGCAGAAGAAGCAGAAGAAGGAGAAGGAGAAGGTGAAGTCTGGAGGGTGAAGCAGAAGAAGCAGAAGAAGGAGAAGGAGAAGGTGAAGTCTGGAGGGTGAATCAGAAGAAGTAGAAGAAGGAGAAGGAGAAGGTGAAGTCAGGAGGGTGAAGCAGAAGAAGTAGAAGAAGGAGAAGGAGAAGGTGAAGTCTGGAGGGTGAATCAGAAGAAGCAGAAGAAGGAGAAGGAGAAGGTGAAGTCTGGAGGGTGAATCAGAAGAAGCAGAAGAAGGAGAAGGAGAAGATGAAGTCTGGAGGGTGAATCAGAAGAAGCAGAAGAAGGAGAAGGAGAAGGTGAAGTCTGGAGGGTGAATCAGAAGAAGCAGAAGAAGGAGAAGGAGAAGGTGAAGTCTGGAGGGTGAATCAGAAGAAGCAGAAGAAGGAGAAGTAGAAGGTGAAGTCAGGAGGGTGAATCAGAAGAAGCAGAAGAAGGAGAAGGAGAAGGTTTAGTTAGGAGGGTGAATCAGAAGAAGCAGAAGAAGGAGAAGGAGCAGGTGAAGTCAGGGGGGTGAAGCAGAAGAAGTAGAAGAAGGAGAAGGAGAAGGTGAAGTCAGGACGGTGAAGCAGAAGAAGCAGAAGAAGGAGAAGGAGAAGGTGAAGTCTGGAGGGTGCAGCAGAAGAAGCAGAAGAAGGAGAAGGAGAAGCTGAAGTCTGGAGGGTGAAGCAGAAGAAGCAGAAGAAGGAGAAGGAGAAGGTGAAGTCTGGAGGGTGAATCAGAAGAAGTAGAAGAAGGAGAAGGAGAAGGTGAAGTCAGGAGAGTGAAGCAGAAGAAGCAGAAGATGGAGAAGGAGAAGGTGAAGTCTGGAGGGCGAAGCAGAAGAAGCAGAAGAAGGAGAAGGAGAAGGTGAAGTCTGGAGGGTGAAGCAGAAGAAGCAGAAGAAGGAGAAGGAGAAGGTGAAGTCTGGAGGGTGAATCAGAAGAAGTAGAAGAAGGAGAAGGAGAAGGTGAAGTCAGGAGGGTGAAGCAGAAGAAGCAGAAGAAGGAGAAGGAGAAGGTGAAGTCTGGAGGGTGAAGCAGAAGAAGCAGAAGAAGGAGCAGGAGAAGGTGAAGTCTGGAGGGTGAAGCAGAAGAAGCAGAAGAAGGAGAAGGAGAAGGTGAAGTCAGGATGGTGAATCAGAAGAAGTAGAAGAAGGAGAAGGAGATGGTGAAGTCTGGAGGATGAATCAGAAGAAGCAGAAGAAGGAGAAGGAGAAGGTGAAGTCTGGGGGGTGAATCAGAAGAAGCAGAAGAAGGAGAAGGAGAAGGTGAGGTCTGGAGGGTCAATCAGAAGAAGCAGAAGAAGGAGAAGGAGAAGATGAAGTCTGGAGGGTGAATCAGAAGAAGCAGAAGAAGGACAAGGAGAAGGTGAGGTCTGGAGGGTGAATCAGAAGAAGCAGAAGAAGGACAAGGAGAAGGTGAAGTCTGGAGGGTGAATTAGAAGAAGCAGAAGAAGGAGAAGGAGAAGGTGAAGTCAGGAGGGTGAATCAGAAGAAGCAGAAGAAGGAGAAGGAGAAGGTAAAGTTAGGAGGGTGAATCAGAAGAAGCAGAAGAAGGAGAAGGAGCAGGTGAAGTCAGGGGGGTGAAGCAGAAGAAGTAGAAGAAGGAGAAGGAGAAGGTGAAGTCAGGAGGGTGAAGCAGAAGAAGCAGAAGAAGGAGAAGAAGAAGGTGAAGTCTGGAGGGCGCAGCAGAAGAAGCAGAAGAAGGAGAAGGAGAAGGTGAAGTCTGGAGGGTGAAGCAGAAGAAGCAGAAGAAGGAGAAGGAGAAGGTGAAGTCTGGAGGGTGAATCAGAAGAAGTAGAAGAAGGTGAAGGAGAAGGTGAAGTCAGGAGAGTGAAGCAGAAGAAGCAGAAGAAGGAGAAGGAGAAGGTGAAGTCTGGAGGGTGAAGCAGAAGAAGCAGAAGAAGGAGAAGGAGAAGGTGATGTCTGGAGGGCGAAGCAGAAGAAGCAGAAGAAGGAGAAGGAGAAGGTGAAGTCTGGAGGGTGAAGCAGAAGAAGCAGAAGAAGGAGAAGGAGAAGGTGAAGTCTGGAGGGTGAATCAGAAGAAGTAGAAGAAGGAGAAGGAGAAGGTGAAGTCAGGAGGGTGAAGCAGAAGAAGCAGAAGAAGGAGAAGGAGAAGGTGAAGTCAGGAGGGTGAATCGGAAGAAGTAGAAGAAGGAGAAGGAGAAGGTGAAGTCTGGAGGGTGAATCAGAAGAAGTAGAAGAAGGAGAAGGAGAAGGTGAAGTCTGGAGGGTGAATCAGAAGAAGTAGAATAAGGAGAATGAGAAGGTGAAGTCTGGAGGGTGAATCAGAAGAAGTAGAAGAAGGAGAAGGAGAAGGTGAAGTCTGGAGGGTGAATCAGAAGAAGTAGAAGAAGGAGAAGGAGAAGGTGAAGTCTGGAGGGTGAATCAGAAGAAGTAGAAGAAGGAGAAGGAGAAGGTGAAGTCTGGAGGGTGAATCAGAAGAAACAGAAGAAGGAGAAGGAGAAGGTGAAGTCTGGAGGGTGAATCAGAAGAAGTAGAAGAAGGAGAATGAGAAGGTGTAGTCTGGAGGGTGAATCAGAAGAAGTAGACGAAGGAGAAGGAGAAGGTGAAGTCTGGAGGGTGAATCAGAAGAAGCAGAAGAAGGAGAAGGAGAAGGTGAAGTCTGGAGGGTGAATCAGAAGAAGTAGAAGAAGGAGAAGGAGAAGGTGAAGTCTGGAGGGTGAATCAGAAGAAGCAGAAGAAGGAGAAGGAGAAGGTGAAGTCTGGAGGGTGAATCAGAAGAAGCAGAAGAAGGAGAAGGAGAAGGTGAAGTCTGGAGGGTGAAACAGAAGAAGCAGAATAAGGAGAAGGAGAAGGTAAAGTCAGGAGGGTGAATCAGAAGAAGCAGAAGAAGGAGAAGGAGAAGGTGAAGTCTGGAGGGTGAATCAGAAGAATCAGAAGAAGGAGAAGGAGAAGGTGAAGTCTGGAGGGTGAATCAGAAGAAGCAGAAGAAAGAGAAGGAGAAGGTGAAGTCTGGAGGGTGAATCAGAAGAAGCAGAAGAAGGAGAATGAGAAGGTGAAGTCTGGAGGGTGAATCAGAAGAAGCAGAAGAAGGAGAAGGAGAAGATGAAGTCTGGAGGGTGAATCAGAAGAAGCAGAAGAAGGAGAAGGAGAAGGTGAAGTCTGGAGGGTGAATCAGAAGAAGCAGAAGAAGGAGAAGGAGAACGTGAAGTTTGGAGGGTGAATCAGAAGAATCAGAAGAAGGAGAAGGGAGAAGGTGAAGTCTGGAGGGTGAATCAGAAGAAGCAGAAGAAAGAGAAGGAGAAGGTGAAGTCTGGAGGGTGAAGCAGAAGAAACAGAAGAAGGAGAAGGAGAAGGTGAAGACTGGAGGGTGAATCTGAAGAAGTAGAAGAAGGAGAAGGAGAAGGTGAAGTCTGGAGGGTGAATCAGAAGAAGTAGAAGAAGGAGAAGGAGAAGGTGAAGTCTGGAGGGTGAATCAGAAGAAGCAGAAGAAGGAGAAGGAGAAGGTGAAGTCTGGAGGGTGAATCAGAAGAAGCAGAAGAAGGAGAAGGAGAAGATGAAGTCTGGAGGGTGAATCAGAAGAAGCAGAAGAAGGAGAAGGAGAAGGTGAAGTCTGGAGGGTGAAACAGAAGAAGCAGAAGAAGGAGAAGGAGAAGGTGAAGTCTGGAGGGTGAATCAGAAGAAGCAGAAGAAGGAGAAGGAGAAGGTGAAGTCAGGAGGGTGAAGCAGAAGAAGCAGAAGAAGGAGAAGGAGAAGGTGAAGTCTGGAGGGTGAATCAGAAGAAGCAGAAGAAGGACAAGGAGAAGGTGACGTCTGGAGGGTGAATTAGAAGAAGCAGAAGAAGGAGAAGGAGAAGGTGAAGTCAGGAGGGTGAATCAGAAGAAGCAGAAGAAGGAGAAGGTAAAGTTAGGAGGGTGAATCAGAAGAAGTAGAAGAAGGAGAAGGAGAAGGTGAAGTCTGGAGGGTGAATCAGAAGAAGTAGAAGAAGGAGAAGGAGAAGGTGAAGTCAGGAGGGTGAAGCAGAAGAAGCAGAAGAAGGAGAAGGAGAAGGTGAAGTCTGGAGGGTGAAGCAGAAGAAGCAGAAGAAGGAGCAGGAGAAGGTGAAGTCTGGAGGGTGAAGCAGAAGAAGCAGAAGAAGGAGAAGGAGAAGGTGAAGTCAGGATGGTGAATCAGAAGAAGTAGAAGAAGGAGAATGAGAAGGTGAAGTCTGGAGGGTGAAGCAGAAGAAGCAGAAGAAGGAGAAGGAGAAGGTGAAGTCTGGAGGGTGAAGCAGAAGAAGCAGAAGAAGGAGTAGGAGAAGGTGAAGTCTGGAGGGTGAAGCAGAAGAAGCAGAAGAAGGAGAAGGAGAAGGTGAAGTCAGGATGGTGAATCAGAAGAAGTAGAAGAAGGAGAAGGAGAAGGTGAAGTCTGGAGGATGAATCAGAAGAAGCAGAAGAAGGAGAAGGAGAAGGTGAAGTCTGGGGGGTGAATCAGAAGAAGCAGAAGAAGGAGAAGGAGAAGATGAAGTCTGGAGGGTGAATCAGAAGAAGTAGAAGAAGGAGAAGGAGAAGGTGAGGTCTGGAGGGTCAATCAGAAGAAGCAGAAGAAGGAGAAGGAGAAGGTGAAGTCTGGAGGGTGAATCAGAAGAAGCAGAAGAAGGACAAGGAGAAGGTGAAGTCTGGAGGGTGAATTAGAAGAAGCAGAAGAAGGAGAATGAGAAGGTGAAGTCAGGAGGGTGAATCAGAAGAAGCAGAAGAAGGAGAAGGAGAAGGTAAAGTTAGGAGGGTGAATCAGAAGAAGCAGAAGAAGGAGAAGGAGCAAGTGAAGTCAGGGGGGTGAAGCAGAAGAAGTAGAAGAAGGAGAAGGAGAAGGTGAAGTCAGGAGGGTGAAGCAGAAGAAGCAGAAGAAGGAGAAGGAGAAGGTGAAGTCTGGAGGGCGCAGCAGAAGAAGCAGAAGAAGGAGAAGGAGAAGGTGAAGTCTGGAGGGTGAAGCAGAAGAAGCAGAAGAAGGAGAAGGAGAAGGTGAAGTCTGGAGGGTGAATCAGAAGAAGTAGAAGAAGGTGAAGGAGAAGGTGAAGTCAGGAGAGTGAAGCAGAAGAAGCAGAAGAAGGAGAAGGAGAAGGTGATGTCTGGAGGGCGAAGCAGAAGAAGCAGAAGAAGGAGAAGGAGAAGGTGAAGTCTGGAGGGTGAAGCAGAAGAAGCAGAAGAAGGAGAAGGAGAAGGTGAAGTCTGGAGGGTGAATCAGAAGAAGTAGAAGAAGGAGAAGGAGAAGGTGAAGTCAGGAGGGTGAAGCAGAAGAAGCAGAAGAAGGAGAAGGAGAAGGTGAAGTCAGGAGGGTGAATCGGAAGAAGTAGAAGAAGGAGAAGGAGAAGGTGAAGTCTGGAGGGTGAATCAGAAGAAGTAGAAGAAGGAGAAGGAGAAGGTGAAGTCTGGAGGGTGAATCAGAAGAAGTAGAATAAGGAGAATGAGAAGGTGAAGTCTGGAGGGTGAATCAGAAGAAGTAGAAGAAGGAGAAGGAGAAGGTGAAGTCTGGAGGGTGAATCAGAAGAAGTAGAAGAAGGAGAAGGAGAAGGTGAAGTCTGGAGGGTGAATCAGAAGAATTAGAAGAAGGAGAAGGAGAAGGTGAAGTCTGGAGGGTGAATCAGAAGAAACAGAAGAAGGAGAAGGAGAAGGTGAAGTCTGGAGGGTGAATCAGAAGAAGTAGAAGAAGGAGAATGAGAAGGTGTAGTCTGGAGGGTGAATCAGAAGAAGTAGACGAAGGAGAAGGAGAAGGTGAAGTCTGGAGGGTGAATCAGAAGAAGCAGAAGAAGGAGAAGGAGAAGGTGAAGTCTGGAGGGTGAATCAGAAGAAGTAGAAGAAGGAGAAGGAGAAGGTGAAGTCTGGAGGGTGAATCAGAAGAAGCAGAAGAAGGAGAAGCAGAAGGTGAAGTCTGGAGGGTGAATCAGAAGAAGCAGAAGAAGGAGAAGGAGAAGGTGAAGTCTGGAGGGTGAAACAGAAGAAGCAGAATAAGGAGAAGGAGAAGGTAAAGTCAGGAGGGTGAATCAGAAGAAGCAGAAGAAGGAGAAGGAGAAGGTGAAGTCTGGAGGGTGAATCAGAAGAATCAGAAGAAGGAGAAGGAGAAGGTGAAGTCTGGAGGGTGAATCAGAAGAAGCAGAAGAAAGAGAAGGAGAAGGTGAAGTCTGGAGGGTGAATCAGAAGAAGCAGAAGAAGGAGAATGAGAAGGTGAAGTCTGGAGGGTGAATCAGAAGAAGCAGAAGAAGGAGAAGGAGAAGATGAAGTCTGGAGGGTGAATCAGAAGAAGCAGAAGAAGGAGAAGGAGAAGGTGAAGTCTGGAGGGTGAATCAGAAGAAGCAGAAGAAGGAGAAGGAGAACGTGAAGTTTGGAGGGTGAATCAGAAGAATCAGAAGAAGGAGAAGGGAGAAGGTGAAGTCTGGAGGGTGAATCAGAAGAAGCAGAAGAAAGAGAAGGAGAAGGTGAAGTCTGGAGGGTGAAGCAGAAGAAACAGAAGAAGGAGAAGGAGAAGGTGAAGACTGGAGGGTGAATCTGAAGAAGTAGAAGAAGGAGAAGGAGAAGGTGAAGTCTGGAGGGTGAATCAGAAGAAGTAGAAGAAGGAGAAGGAGAAGGTGAAGTCTGGAGGGTGAATCAGAAGAAGCAGAAGAAGGAGAAGGAGAAGGTGAAGTCTGGAGGGTGAATCAGAAGAAGCAGAAGAAGGAGAAGGAGAAGATGAAGTCTGGAGGGTGAATCAGAAGAAGCAGAAGAAGGAGAAGGAGAAGGTGAAGTCTGGAGGGTGAAACAGAAGAAGCAGAAGAAGGAGAAGGAGAAGGTGAAGTCTGGAGGGTGAATCAGAAGAAGCAGAAGAAGGAGAAGGAGAAGGTGAAGTCAGGAGGGTGAAGCAGAAGAAGCAGAAGAAGGAGAAGGAGAAGGTGAAGTCTGGAGGGTGAATCAGAAGAAGCAGAAGAAGGACAAGGAGAAGGTGACGTCTGGAGGGTGAATTAGAAGAAGCAGAAGAAGGAGAAGGAGAAGGTGAAGTCAGGAGGGTGAATCAGAAGAAGCAGAAGAAGGAGAAGGTAAAGTTAGGAGGGTGAATCAGAAGAAGTAGAAGAAGGAGAAGGAGAAGGTGAAGTCTGGAGGGTGAATCAGAAGAAGTAGAAGAAGGAGAAGGAGAAGGTGAAGTCAGGAGGGTGAAGCAGAAGAAGCAGAAGAAGGAGAAGGAGAAGGTGAAGTCTGGAGGGTGAAGCAGAAGAAGCAGAAGAAGGAGCAGGAGAAGGTGAAGTCTGGAGGGTGAAGCAGAAGAAGCAGAAGAAGGAGAAGGAGAAGGTGAAGTCAGGATGGTGAATCAGAAGAAGTAGAAGAAGGAGAATGAGAAGGTGAAGTCTGGAGGGTGAAGCAGAAGAAGCAGAAGAAGGAGAAGGAGAAGGTGAAGTCTGGAGGGTGAAGCAGAAGAAGCAGAAGAAGGAGTAGGAGAAGGTGAAGTCTGGAGGGTGAAGCAGAAGAAGCAGAAGAAGGAGAAGGAGAAGGTGAAGTCAGGATGGTGAATCAGAAGAAGTAGAAGAAGGAGAAGGTGAAGTCTGGAGGATGAATCAGAAGAAGCAGAAGAAGGAGAAGGAGAAGGTGAAGTCTGGGGGGTGAATCAGAAGAAGCAGAAGAAGGAGAAGGAGAAGATGAAGTCTGGAGGGTGAATCAGAAGAAGTAGAAGAAGGAGAAGGAGAAGGTGAGGTCTGGAGGGTCAATCAGAAGAAGCAGAAGAAGGAGAAGGAGAAGGTGAAGTCTGGAGGGTGAATCAGAAGAAGCAGAAGAAGGACAAGGAGAAGGTGAAGTCTGGAGGGTGAATTAGAAGAAGCAGAAGAAGGAGAATGAGAAGGTGAAGTCAGGAGGGTGAATCAGAAGAAGCAGAAGAAGGAGAAGGAGAAGGTAAAGTTAGGAGGGTGAATCAGAAGAAGCAGAAGAAGGAGAAGGAGCAAGTGAAGTCAGGGGGTGAAGCAGAAGAAGTAGAAGAAGGAGAAGGAGAAGGTGAAGTCAGGAGGGTGAAGCAGAAGAAGCAGAAGAAGGAGAAGGAGAAGGTGAAGTCTGGAGGGCGCAGCAGAAGAAGCAGAAGAAGGAGAAGGAGAAGGTGAAGTCTGGAGGGTGAAGCAGAAGAAGCAGAAGAAGGAGAAGGAGAAGGTGAAGTCTGGAGGGTGAATCAGAAGAAGTAGAAGAAGGTGAAGGAGAAGGTGAAGTCAGGAGAGTGAAGCAGAAGAAGCAGAAGAAGGAGAAGGAGAAGGTGAAGTCTGGAGGGTGAAGCAGAAGAAGCAGAAGAAGGAGAAGGAGAAGGTGATGTCTGGAGGGCGAAGCAGAAGAAGCAGAAGAAGGAGAAGGAGAAGGTGAAGTCTGGAGGGTGAAGCAGAAGAAGCAGAAGAAGGAGAAGGAGAAGGTGAAGTCTGGAGGGTGAATCAGAAGAAGTAGAAGAAGGAGAAGGAGAAGGTGAAGTCAGGAGGGTGAAGCAGAAGAAGCAGAAGAAGGAGAAGGAGAAGGTGAAGTCAGGAGGGTGAATCGGAAGAAGTAGAAGAAGGAGAAGGAGAAGGTGAAGTCTGGAGGGTGAATCAGAAGAAGTAGAAGAAGGAGAAGGAGAAGGTGAAGTCTGGAGGGTGAATCAGAAGAAGTAGAAGAAGGAGAATGAGAAGGTGAAGTCTGGAGGGTGAATCAGAAGAAGCAGAAGAAGGAGAAGGAGAAGGTGAAGTCTGGAGGGAGAAGCAGAAGAAGTAGAAGAAGGAGAAGGAGAAGGTGAAGTCTGGAGGGTGAATCAGAAGAAGTAGAAGAAGGAGAAGGAGAAGGTGAAGTCTGGAGGGTGAATCAGAAGAAGTAGAAGAAGGAGAAGGAGAAGGTGAAGTCTGGAGGGTGAATCAGAAGAAACAGAAGAAGGAGAAGGAGAAGGTGAAGTGTGGAGGGTGAATCAGAAGAAGTAGAAGAAGGAGAATGAGAAGGTGTAGTCTGGAGGGTGAATCAGAAGAAGTAGACGAAGGAGAAGGAGAAGGTGAAGTCTGGAGGGTGAATCAGAAGAAGCAGAAGAAGGAGAAGGAGAAGGTGAAGTCTGGAGGGTGAATCAGAAGAAGTAGAAGAAGGAGAAGGAGAAGGTGAAGTCTGGAGGGTGAATCAGAAGAAGCAGAAGAAGGAGAAGGAGAAGGTGAAGTCTGGAGGGTGAATCAGAAGAAGCAGAAGAAGGAGAAGGAGAAGGTGAAGTCTGGAGGGTGAAACAGAAGAAGCAGAATAAGGAGAAGGAGAAGGTGAAGTCAGGAGGGTGAATCAGAAGAAGCAGAATAAGGAGAAGGAGAAGGTGAAGTTTGGAGGGTGAATCAGAAGAATCAGAAGAAGGAGAAGGAGAAGGTGAAGTCTGGAGGGTGAATCAGAAGAAGCAGAAGAAAGAGAAGGAGAAGGTGAAGTCTGGAGGGTGAATCAGAAGAAGCAGAAGAAGGAGAAGGAGAAGGTGAAGTCTGGAGGGTGAATCAGAAGAAGCAGAAGAAGGAGAAGGAGAAGATGAAGTCTGGAGGGTGAATCAGAAGAATCAGAAGAAGGAGAAGGAGAAGGTGAAGTCTGGAGAAGTGAATCAGAAGAAGCAGAAGAAGGAGAAGGAGAACGTGAAGTTTGGAGGGTGAATCAGAAGAATCAGAAGAAGGAGAAGGAGAAGGTGAAGTCTGGAGGGTGAATCAGAAGAAGCAGAAGATAGAGAAGGAGAAGGTGAAGTCTGGAGGGTGAAGCAGAAGAAACAGAAGAAGGAGAAGGAGAAGGTGAAGACTGGAGGGTGAATCTGAAGAAGTAGAAGAAGGAGAAGGAGAAGGTGAAGTCTGGAGGGTGAATCAGAAGAAGTAGAAGAAGGAGAAGGAGAAGGTGAAGTCTGGAGGGTGAATCAGAAGAAGCAGAAGAAGGAGAAGGAGAAGGTGAAGTCTGGAGGGTGAATCAGAAGAAGCAGAAGAAGGAGAAGGAGAAGATGAAGTCTGGAGGGTGAATCAGAAGAAGCAGAAGAAGGAGAAGGAGAAGGTGAAGTCTGGAGGGTGAAACAGAAAAAGCAGAAGAAGGAGAAGGAGAAGGTGAAGTCTGGAGGGTGAATCAGAAGAAGCAGAAGAAGGAGAAGGAGAAGGTGAAGTCAGGAGGGTGAATCAGAAGAAGCAGAAGAAGGAGAAGGAGAAGGTGAAGTTAGGAGGGTGAATCAGAAGAAGCAGAAGAAGGATTAGGAGCAGGTGAAGTCAGGGGGTGAAGCAGAAGAAGTAGAAGAAGGAGAAGGAGAAGGTGAAGTCAGGACGGTGAAGCAGAAGAAGCAGAAGAAGGAGAAGGAGAAGGTGAAGTCTGGAGGGCGCAGCAGAAGAAGCAGAAGAAGGAGAAGGAGAAGCTGAAGTCTGGAGGGTGAAGCAGAAGAAGCAGAAGAAGGAGAAGGTGAAGTCTGGAGGGTGAATCAGAAGAAGTAGAAGAAGGAGAAGGAGAAGGTGAAGTCAGGAGAGTGAAGCAGAAGAAGCAGAAGATGGAGAAGGAGAAGGTGAAGTCTGGAGGGCGAAGCAGAAGAAGCAGAAGAAGGAGAAGGAGAAGGTGAAGTCTGGAGGGTGAAGCAGAAGAAGCAGAATAAGGAGAAGGAGAAGGTGAAGTCTGGAGGGTGAATCAGAAGAAGTAGAAGAAGGAGTAGGAGAAGGTGAAGTCAGGAGGGTGAAGCAGAAGGAGCACAAGAAGGAGAAGGAGAAGGTGAGGTCTGGAGGGTGAAGCAGAAGAAGCAGAAGAAGGAGCAGGAGAAGGTGAAGTCTGGAGGGTGAAGCAGAAGAAGCAGAAGAAGGAGAAGGAGAAGGTGAAGTCAGGAGGGTGAATCAGAAGAAGTAGAAGAAGGAGAAGGAGAAGGTGAAGTCTGGAGGGTGAATCAGAAGAAGCAGAAGAAGGAGAAGGAGAAGTTGAAGCCTGGAGGGTGAATCAGAAGAAGCAGAAGAAGGAGAAGGAGAAGATGAAGTCTGGAGGGTGAATCAGAAGAAGTAGAAGAAGGAGATGGAGAAGGTGAGGTCTGGAGGGTCAATCAGAAGAAGCAGAAGAAGGAGAAGGAGAAGGTGAAGTCTGGAGGGTGAATCAGAAGAAGCAGAAGAAGGAGAAGGAGAAGGTGAAGTCTGGAGGGTGAATCAGAAGAAGCAGAAGAAGGAGAAGGAGAAGGTGAAGTCTGGAGGGTGAATCAGAAGAAGCAGAAGAAGGAGAAGGAGAAGGTGAAGTCAGGAGGGTGAATCAGAAGAAGCAGAAGAAGGAGAAGGAGAAGGTGTAGTTAGGAGGGTGAATCAGAAGAAGCAGAAGAAGGAGAAGGAGCAGGTGAAGTCAGGGGGGTGAAGCAGAAGAAGTAGAAGAAGGAGAAGGAGAAGGTGAAGTCAGGACGGTGAAGCAGAAGAAGCAGAAGAAGGAGAAGGAGAAGGTGAAGTCTGGAGGGTGCAGCAGAAGAAGCAGAAGAAGGAGAAGGAGAAGCTGAAGTCTGGAGGGTGAATCAGAAGAAGCAGAAGAAGGAGAAGGAGCAGGTGAAGTCAGGGGGGTGAAGCAGAAGAAGTAGAAGAAGGAGAAGGAGAAGGTGAAGTCAGGAGGGTGAAGCAGAAGAAGCAGAAGAAGGAGAAGGAGAAGGTGAAGTCTGGAGGGCGCAGCAGAAGAAGCAGAAGAAGGAGAAGGAGAAGGTGAAGTCTGGAGGGTGAAGCAGAAGAAGCAGAAGAAGGAGAAGGAGAAGGTGAAGTCTGGAGGGTGAATCAGAAGAAGTAGAAGAAGGAGAAGGAGAAGGTGAAGTCAGGAGGGTGAAGCAGAAGAAGCAGAAGAAGGAGAAGGAGAAGGTGAAGTCAGGAGGGTGAATCGGAAGAAGTAGAAGAAGGAGAAGGAGAAGGTGAAGTCTGGAGGGTGAATCAGAAGAAGTAGAAGAAGGAGAAGGAGAAGGTGAAGTCTGGAGGGTGAATCAGAAGAAGTAGAAGAAGGAGAATGAGAAGGTGAAGTCTGGAGGGTGAATCAGAAGAAGCAGAAGAAGGAGAAGGAGAAGGTGAAGTCTGGAGGGAGAAGCAGAAGAAGTAGAAGAAGGAGAAGGAGAAGGTGAAGTCTGGAGGGTGAATCAGAAGAAGTAGAAGAAGGAGAAGGAGAAGGTGAAGTCTGGAGGGTGAATCAGAAGAAGTAGAAGAAGGAGAAGGAGAAGGTGAAGTCTGGAGGGTGAATCAGAAGAAACAGAAGAAGGAGAAGGAGAAGGTGAAGTGTGGAGGGTGAATCAGAAGAAGTAGAAGAAGGAGAATGAGAAGGTGTAGTCTGGAGGGTGAATCAGAAGAAGTAGACGAAGGAGAAGGAGAAGGTGAAGTCTGGAGGGTGAATCAGAAGAAGCAGAAGAAGGAGAAGGAGAAGGTGAAGTCTGGAGGGTGAATCAGAAGAAGTAGAAGAAGGAGAAGGAGAAGGTGAAGTCTGGAGGGTGAATCAGAAGAAGCAGAAGAAGGAGAAGGAGAAGGTGAAGTCTGGAGGGTGAATCAGAAGAAGCAGAAGAAGGAGAAGGAGAAGGTGAAGTCAGGAGGGTGAATCAGAAGAAGCAGAAGAAGGAGATGGAGAAGGTGTAGTTAGGAGGGTGAATCAGAAGAAGCAGAAGAAGGAGAAGGAGCAGGTGAAGTCAGGGGGGTGAAGCAGAAGAAGTAGAAGAAGGAGAAGGAGAAGGTGAAGTCAGGACGGTGAAGCAGAAGAAGCAGAAGAAGGAGAAGGAGAAGGTGAAGTCTGGAGGGTGCAGCAGAAGAAGCAGAAGAAGGAGAAGGAGAAGCTGAAGTCTGGAGGGTGAAGCAGAAGAAGCAGAAGAAGGAGAAGGAGAAGGTGAAGTCTGGAGGGTGAATCAGAAGAAGTAGAAGAAGGAGAAGGAGAAGGTGAAGTCAGGAGAGTGAAGCAGAAGAAGCAGAAGATGGAGAAGGAGAAGGTGAAGTCTGGAGGGCGAAGCAGAAGAAGCAGAAGAAGGAGAAGGAGAAGGTGAAGTCTGGAGGGTGAAGCAGAAGAAGCAGAAGAAGGAGAAGGAGAAGGTGAAGTCTGGAGGGTGAATCAGAAGAAGTAGAAGAAGGAGAAGGAGAAGGTGAAGTCAGGAGGGTGAAGCAGAAGAAGCAGAAGAAGGAGAAGGAGAAGGTGAAGTCTGGAGGGTGAAGCAGAAGAAGCAGAAGAAGGAGCAGGAGAAGGTGAAGTCTGGAGGGTGAAGCAGAAGAAGCAGAAGAAGGAGAAGGAGAAGGTGAAGTCAGGATGGTGAATCAGAAGAAGTAGAAGAAGGAGAAGGAGAAGGTGAAGTCTGGAGGATGAATCAGAAGAAGCAGAAGAAGGAGAAGGAGAAGGTGAAGTCTGGGGGGTGAATCAGAAGAAGCAGAAGAAGGAGAAGGAGAAGGTGAGGTCTGGAGGGTCAATCAGAAGAAGCAGAAGAAGGAGAAGGAGAAGGTGAAGTCTGGAGGGTGAATCAGAAGAAGCAGAAGAAGGACAAGGAGAAGGTGAGTTCTGGAGGGTCAATCAGAAGAAGCAGAAGAAGGAGAAGGAGAAGGTGAAGTCTGGAGGGTGAATCAGAAGAAGCAGAAGAAGGACAAGGAGAAGGTGAAGTCTGGAGGGTGAATTAGAAGAAGCAGAAGAAGGAGAAGGAGAAGGTGAAGTCCGGAGGGTGAATCAGAAGAAGCAGAAGAAGGAGAAGGAGAAGGTAAAGTTAGGAGGGTGAATCAGAAGAAGCAGAAGAAGGAGAAGGAGCAGGTGAAGTCAGGGGGGTGAAGCAGAAGAAGTAGAAGAAGGAGAAGGAGAAGGTGAAGTCAGGAGGGTGAAGCAGAAGAAGCAGAAGAAGGAGAAGGAGAAGGTGAAGTCTGGAGGGCGCAGCAGAAGAAGCAGAAGAAGGAGAAGGAGAAGGTGAAGTCTGGAGGGTGAAGCAGAAGAAGCAGAAGAAGGAGAAGGAGAAGGTGAAGTCTGGAGGGTGAATCAGAAGAAGTAGAAGAAGGAGAAGGAGAAGGTGAAGTCAGGAGGGTGAAGCAGAAGAAGCAGAAGAAGGAGAAGGAGAAGGTGAAGTCAGGAGGGTGAATCGGAAGAAGTAGAAGAAGGAGAAGGAGAAGGTGAAGTCTGGAGGGTGAATCAGAAGAAGTAGAAGAAGGAGAAGGAGAAGGTGAAGTCTGGAGGGTGAATCAGAAGAAGTAGAAGAAGGAGAATGAGAAGGTGAAGTCTGGAGGGTGAATCAGAAGAAGCAGAAGAAGGAGAAGGAGAAGGTGAAGTCTGGAGGGAGAAGCAGAAGAAGTAGAAGAAGGAGAAGTAGAAGGTGAAGTCTGGAGGGTGAATCAGAAGAAGTAGAAGAAGGAGAAGGAGAAGGTGAAGTCTGGAGGGTGAATCAGAAGAAGTAGAAGAAGGAGAAGGAGAAGGTGAAGTCTGGAGGGTGAATCAGAAGAAACAGAAGAAGGAGAAGGAGAAGGTGAAGTGTGGAGGGTGAATCAGAAGAAGTAGAAGAAGGAGAATGAGAAGGTGTAGTCTGGAGGGTGAATCAGAAGAAGTAGACGAAGGAGAAGGAGAAGGTGAAGTCTGGAGGGTGAATCAGAAGAAGCAGAAGAAGGAGAAGGAGAAGGTGAAGTCTGGAGGGTGAATCAGAAGAAGTAGAAGAAGGAGAAGGAGAAGGTGAAGTCTGGAGGGTGAATCAGAAGAAGCAGAAGAAGGAGAAGGAGAAGGTGAAGTCTGTAGGGTGAATCAGAAGAAGCAGAAGAAGGAGAAGGAGAAGGTGAAGTCTGGAGGGTGAAACAGAAGAAGCAGAATAAGGAGAAGGAGAAGGTGAAGTCAGGAGGGTGAATCAGAAGAAGCAGAAGAAGGAGAAGGAGAAGGTGAAGTTTGGAGGGTGAATCAGAAGAATCAGAAGAAGGAGAAGGAGAAGGTGAAGTCTGGAGGGTGAATCAGAAGAAGCAGAAGAAAGAGAAGGAGAAGGTGAAGTCTGGAGGGTGAATCAGAAGAAGCAGAAGAAGGAGAAGGAGAAGGTGAAGTCTGGAGGGTGAATCAGAAGAAGCAGAAGAAGGAGAAGGAGAAGATGAAGTCTGGAGGGTGAATCAGAAGAATCAGAAGAAGGAGAAGGAGAAGGTGAAGTCTGGAGGGTGAATCAGAAGAAGCAGAAGAAGGAGAAGGAGAACGTGAAGTTTGGAGGGTGAATCAGAAGAATCAGAAGAAGGAGAAGGAGAAGGTGAAGTCTGGAGGGTGAATCAGAAGAAGCAGAAGATAGAGAAGGAGAAGGTGAAGTCTGGAGTGTGAAGCAGAAGAAACAGAAGAAGGAGAAGGAGAAGGTGAAGACTGGAGGGTGAATCTGAAGAAGTAGAAGAAGGAGAAGGAGAAGGTGAAGTCTGGAGGGTGAATCAGAAGAAGTAGAAGAAGGAGAAGGAGAAGGTGAAGTCTGGAGGGTGAATCAGAAGAAGCAGAAGAAGGAGAAGGAGAAGGTGAAGTCTGGAGGGTGAATCAGAAGAAGCAGAAGAAGGAGAAGGAGAAGATGAAGTCTGGAGGGTGAATCAGAAGAAGCAGAAGAAGGAGAAGGAGAAGGTGAAGTCTGGAGGGTGAAACAGAAGAAGCAGAAGAAGGAGAAGGAGAAGGTGAAGTCTGGAGGGTGAATCAGAAGAAGCAGAAGAAGGAGAAGGAGAAGGTGAAGTCAGGAGGGTGAATCAGAAGAAGCAGAAGAAGGAGAAGGAGAAGGTGAAGTTAGGAGGGTGAATCAGAAGAAGCAGAAGAAGGAGAAGGAGCAGGTGAAGTCAGGGGGTGAAGCAGAAGAAGTAGAAGAAGGAGAAGGAGAAGGTGAAGTCAGGACGGTGAAGCAGAAGAAGCAGAAGAAGGAGAAGGAGAAGGTGAAGTCTGGAGGGCGCAGCAGAAGAAGCAGAAGAAGGAGAAGGAGAAGCTGAAGTCTGGAGGGTGAAGCAGAAGAAGCAGAAGAAGGAGAAGGTGAAGTCTGGAGGGTGAATCAGAAGAAGTAGAAGAAGGAGAAGGAGAAGGTGAAGTCAGGAGAGTGAAGCAGAAGAAGCAGAAGATGGAGAAGGAGAAGGTGAAGTCTGGAGGGCGAAGCAGAAGAAGCAGAAGAAGGAGAAGGAGAAGGTGAAGTCTGGAGGGTGAAGCAGAAGAAGCAGAAGAAGGAGAAGGAGAAGGTGAAGTCTGGAGGGTGAATCAGAAGAAGTAGAAGAAGGAGTAGGAGAAGGTGAAGTCAGGAGGGTGAAGCAGAAGGAGCAGAAGATGGAGAAGGAGAAGGTGAGGTCTGGAGGGTGAAGCAGAAGAAGCAGAAGAAGGAGCAGGAGAAGGTGAAGTCTGGAGGGTGAAGCAGAAGAAGCAGAAGAAGGAGAAGGAGAAGGTGAAGTCAGGAGGGTGAATCAGAAGAAGTAGAAGAAGGAGAAGGAGAAGGTGAAGTCTGGAGGGTGAATCAGAAGAAGCAGAAGAAGGAGAAGGAGAAGTTGAAGCCTGGAGGGTGAATCAGAAGAAGCAGAAGAAGGAGAAGGAGAAGATGAAGTCTGGAGGGTGAATCAGAAGAAGTAGAAGAAGGAGAAGGAGAAGGTGAGGTCTGGAGGGTCAATCAGAAGAAGCAGAAGAAGGAGAAGGAGAAGGTGAAGTCTGGAGGGTGAATCAGAAGAAGCAGAAGAAGGAGAAGGAGAAGGTGAAGTCTGGAGGGTGAATCAGAAGAAGCAGAAGAAGGAGAAGGAGAAGGTGAAGTCTGGAGGGTGAATCAGAAGAAGCAGAAGAAGGAGAAGGAGAAGGTGAAGTCAGGAGGGTGAATCAGAAGAAGCAGAAGAAGGAGAAGGAGAAGGTGTAGTTAGGAGGGTGAATCAGAAGAAGCAGAAGAAGGAGAAGGAGCAGGTGAAGTCAGGGGGGTGAAGCAGAAGAAGTAGAAGAAGGAGAAGGAGAAGGTGAAGTCAGGACGGTGAAGCAGAAGAAGCAGAAGAAGGAGAAGGAGAAGGTGAAGTCTGGAGGGTGCAGCAGAAGAAGCAGAAGAAGGAGAAGGAGAAGCTGAAGTCTGGAGGGTGAAGCAGAAGATGCAGAAGAAGGAGAAGGAGAAGGTGAAGTCTGGAGGGTGAATCAGAAGAAGTAGAAGAAGGAGAAGGAGAAGGTGAAGTCAGGAGAGTGAAGCAGAAGAAGCAGAAGATGGAGAAGGAGAAGGTGAAGTCTGGAGGGCGAAGCAGAAGAAGCAGAAGAAGGAGAAGGAGAAGGTGAAGTCTGGAGGGTGAAGCAGAAGAAGCAGAAGAAGGAGAAGGAGAAGGTGAAGTCTGGAGGGTGAATCAGAAGAAGTAGAAGAAGGAGAAGGAGAAGGTGAAGTCAGGAGGGTGAAGCAGAAGAAGCAGAAGAAGGAGAAGGAGAAGGTGAAGTCTGGAGGGTGAAGCAGAAGAAGCAGAAGAAGGAGCAGGAGAAGGTGAAGTCTGGAGGGTGAAGCAGAAGAAGCAGAAGAAGGAGAAGGAGAAGGTGAAGTCAGGATGGTGAATCAGAAGAAGTAGAAGAAGGAGAAGGAGAAGGTGAAGTCTGGAGGATGAATCAGAAGAAGCAGAAGAAGGAGAAGGAGAAGGTGAAGTCTGGGGGGTGAATCAGAAGAAGCAGAAGAAGGAGAAGGAGAAGGTGAGGTCTGGAGGGTCAATCAGAAGAAGCAGAAGAAGGAGAAGGAGAAGGTGAAGTCTGGAGGGTGAATCAGAAGAAGCAGAAGAAGGACAAGGAGAAGGTGAGTTCTGGAGGGTCAATCAGAAGAAGCAGAAGAAGGAGAAGGAGAAGGTGAAGTCTGGAGGGTGAATCAGAAGAAGCAGAAGAAGGACAAGGAGAAGGTGAAGTCTGGAGGGTGAATTAGAAGAAGCAGAAGAAGGAGAAGGAGAAGGTGAAGTCCGGAGGGTGAATCAGAAGAAGCAGAAGAAGGAGAAGGAGAAGGTAAAGTTAGGAGGGTGAATCAGAAGAAGTAGAAGAAGGAGAAGGTGAAGTCTGGAGGGTGAATCAGAAGAAGCAGAAGAAGGAGAAGGAGAAGGTGAAGTCTGGAGGGTGAATCAGAAGAAGCAGAAGAAGGAGAAGGAGAAGATGAAGTCTGGAGGGTGAATCAGAAGAATCAGAAGAAGGAGAAGGAGAAGGTGAAGTCTGGAGGGTGAATCAGAAGAAGCAGAAGAAGGAGAAGGAGAACGTGAAGTTTGGAGGGTGAATCAGAAGAATCAGAAGAAGGAGAAGGAGAAGGTGAAGTCTGGAGGGTGAATCAGAAGAAGCAGAAGATAGAGAAGGAGAAGGTGAAGTCTGGAGTGTGAAGCAGAAGAAACAGAAGAAGGAGAAGGAGAAGGTGAAGACTGGAGGGTGAATCTGAAGAAGTAGAAGAAGGAGAAGGAGAAGGTGAAGTCTGGAGGGTGAATCAGAAGAAGTAGAAGAAGGAGAAGGAGAAGGTGAAGTCTGGAGGGTGAATCAGAAGAAGCAGAAGAAGGAGAAGGAGAAGGTGAAGTCTGGAGGGTGAATCAGAAGAAGCAGAAGAAGGAGAAGGAGAAGATGAAGTCTGGAGGGTGAATCAGAAGAAGCAGAAGAAGGAGAAGGAGAAGGTGAAGTCTGGAGGGTGAAGCAGAAGAAGCAGAAGAAGGAGCAGGAGAAGGTGAAGTCTGGAGGGTGAAGCAGAAGAAGCAGAAGAAGGAGAAGGAGAAGGTGAAGTCAGGATGGTGAATCAGAAGAAGTAGAAGAAGGAGAAGGAGAAGGTGAAGTCTGGAGGATGAATCAGAAGAAGCAGAAGAAGGAGAAGGAGAAGGTGAAGTCTGGGGGGTGAATCAGAAGAAGCAGAAGAAGGAGAAGGAGAAGGTGAGGTCTGGAGGGTCAATCAGAAGAAGCAGAAGAAGGAGAAGGAGAAGGTGAAGTCAGGAGGGTGAATCAGAAGAAGCAGAAGAAGGAGAAGGAGAAGGTGAAGTTAGGAGGGTGAATCAGAAGAAGCAGAAGAAGGAGAAGGAGAAGGTGAAGTCAGGGGGTGAAGCAGAAGAAGTAGAAGAAGGAGAAGGAGAAGGTGAAGTCAGGACGGTGAAGCAGAAGAAGCAGAAGAAGGAGAAGGAGAAGGTGAAGTCTGGAGGGCGCAGCAGAAGAAGCAGAAGAAGGAGAAGGAGAAGCTGAAGTCTGGAGGGTGAAGCAGAAGAAGCAGAAGAAGGAGAAGGTGAAGTCTGGAGGGTGAATCAGAAGAAGTAGAAGAAGGAGAAGGAGAAGGTGAAGTCAGGAGAGTGAAGCAGAAGAAGCAGAAGATGGAGAAGGAGAAGGTGAAGTCTGGAGGGCGAAGCAGAAGAAGCAGAAGAAGGAGAAGGAGAAGGTGAAGTCTGGAGGGTGAAGCAGAAGAAGCAGAAGAAGGAGAAGGAGAAGGTGAAGTCTGGAGGGTGAATCAGAAGAAGTAGAAGAAGGAGTAGGAGAAGGTGAAGTCAGGAGGGTGAAGCAGAAGGAGCAGAAGATGGAGAAGGAGAAGGTGAGGTCTGGAGGGTGAAGCAGAAGAAGCAGAAGAAGGAGCAGGAGAAGGTGAAGTCTGGAGGGTGAAGCAGAAGAAGCAGAAGAAGGAGAAGGAGAAGGTGAAGTCAGGAGGGTGAATCAGAAGAAGTAGAAGAAGGAGAAGGAGAAGGTGAAGTCTGGAGGGTGAATCAGAAGAAGCAGAAGAAGGAGAAGGAGAAGTTGAAGCCTGGAGGGTGAATCAGAAGAAGCAGAAGAAGGAGAAGGAGAAGATGAAGTCTGGAGGGTGAATCAGAAGAAGTAGAAGAAGGAGAAGGAGAAGGTGAGGTCTGGAGGGTCAATCAGAAGAAGCAGAAGAAGGAGAAGGAGAAGGTGAAGTCTGGAGGGTGAATCAGAAGAAGCAGAAGAAGGAGAAGGAGAAGATGAAGTCTGGAGGGTGAATCAGAAGAAGCAGAAGAAGGAGAAGGAGAAGGTGAAGTCTGGAGGGTGAATCAGAAGAAGCAGAAGAAGGAGAAGGAGAAGGTGAAGTCAGGAGGGTGAATCAGAAGAAGCAGAAGAAGGAGAAGGAGAAGGTGTAGTTAGGAGGGTGAATCAGAAGAAGCAGAAGAAGGAGAAGGAGCAGGTGAAGTCAGGGGGGTGAAGCAGAAGAAGTAGAAGAAGGAGAAGGAGAAGGTGAAGTCAGGACGGTGAAGCAGAAGAAGCAGAAGAAGGAGAAGGAGAAGGTGAAGTCTGGAGGGTGCAGCAGAAGAAGCAGAAGAAGGAGAAGGAGAAGCTGAAGTCTGGAGGGTGAAGCAGAAGAAGCAGAAGAAGGAGAAGGAGAAGGTGAAGTCTGGAGGGTGAATCAGAAGAAGTAGAAGAAGGAGAAGGAGAAGGTGAAGTCAGGAGAGTGAAGCAGAAGAAGCAGAAGATGGAGAAGGAGAAGGTGAAGTCTGGAGGGCGAAGCAGAAGAAGCAGAAGAAGGAGAAGGAGAAGGTGAAGTCTGGAGGGTGAAGCAGAAGAAGCAGAAGAAGGAGAAGGAGAAGGTGAAGTCTGGAGGGTGAATCAGAAGAAGTAGAAGAAGGAGAAGGAGAAGGTGAAGTCAGGAGGGTGAAGCAGAAGAAGCAGAAGAAGGAGAAGGAGAAGGTGAAGTCTGGAGGGTGAAGCAGAAGAAGCAGAAGAAGGAGCAGGAGAAGGTGAAGTCTGGAGGGTGAAGCAGAAGAAGCAGAAGAAGGAGAAGGAGAAGGTGAAGTCAGGATGGTGAATCAGAAGAAGTAGAAGAAGGAGAAGGAGAAGGTGAAGTCTGGAGGATGAATCAGAAGAAGCAGAAGAAGGAGAAGGAGAAGGTGAAGTCTGGGGGGTGAATCAGAAGAAGCAGAAGAAGGAGAAGGAGAAGGTGAGGTCTGGAGGGTCAATCAGAAGAAGCAGAAGAAGGAGAAGGAGAAGGTGAAGTCTGGAGGGTGAATCAGAAGAAGCAGAAGAAGGACAAGGAGAAGGTGAGTTCTGGAGGGTCAATCAGAAGAAGCAGAAGAAGGAGAAGGAGAAGGTGAAGTCTGGAGGGTGAATCAGAAGAAGCAGAAGAAGGACAAGGAGAAGGTGAAGTCTGGAGGGTGAATTAGAAGAAGCAGAAGAAGGAGAAGGAGAAGGTGAAGTCCGGAGGGTGAATCAGAAGAAGCAGAAGAAGGAGAAGGAGAAGGTAAAGTTAGGAGGGTGAATCAGAAGAAGCAGAAGAAGGAGAAGGAGCAGGTGAAGTCAGGGGGGTGAAGCAGAAGAAGTAGAAGAAGGAGAAGGAGAAGGTGAAGTCAGGAGGGTGAAGCAGAAGAAGCAGAAGAAGGAGAAGGAGAAGGTGAAGTCTGGAGGGCGCAGCAGAAGAAGCAGAAGAAGGAGAAGGAGAAGTTGAAGTCTGGAGGGTGAAGCAGAAGAAGCAGAAGAAGGAGAAGGAGAAGGTGAAGTCTGGAGGGTGAATCAGAAGAAGCAGAAGAAGGAGAAGGAGAAGGTGAAGTCTGGAGGGTGAATCAGAAGAAGCAGAATAAGGAGAAGGAGAAGGTGAAGTCTGGAGGGTGAATCAGAAGAAGCAGAAAAAGGAGAAGGAGAAGGTGAAGTCTGAAGGGCGAATCAGAAGAAGTAGAAGAAGGAGAAGGAGAAGGTGAAGTCTGGAGGGTGAATCAGAAGAATCAGAAGAAGGAGAAGGAGAAGGTGAAGTCTGGAGGGTGAATCAGAAGAAGCAGAAGAAGGAGAAGGAGAAGGTGAAGTCTGGAGGGTGAATCAGAAGAAGCAGAATAAGGAGAAGGAGAAGGTGAAGTCTGGAGGGTGAATCAGAAGAAGCAGAAAAAGGAGAAGGAGAAGGTGAAGTCTGAAGGGTGAATCAGAAGAAGTAGAAGAAGGAGAAGGAGAAGGTGAAGTCTGGAGGGTGAAGCAGAAGAAGTAGAAGAAGGAGAAGGAGAAGGTGAAGTCAGGAGGGTGAATCAGAAGAAGTAGAAGAAGGAGAAGGAGAAGGTGAAGTCAGGAGGGTGAATCAGAAGAAGCAGAAGAAGGAGAAGGAGAAGGTGACATCTGGAGGGTGAATCAGAAGAATCAGAAGAAGGAGAAGGAGAAGGTGAAGTCTGGAGGGTGAATCAGAAGAAGCAGAAGAAAGAGAAGGAGAATGTGAAGTCTGGAGGGTGAAGCAGAAGAAACAGAAGAAGGAGAAGGAGAAGGTGAAGACTGGAGGGTGAATCAGAAGAAGTAGAAGAAGGAGAAGGAGAAGGTGAAGTCTGGAGGGTGAATCAGAAGAAGTACAAGAAGGAGAAGGAGAAGGTGAAGTCTGGAGGGTGAATCAGAAGAAGCAGAAGAAGGAGAAGGAGAAGGTGAAGTCTGGAGGGTGAATCAAAAGAAGCAGAAGAAGGAGAAGGAACAGATGAAGTCAGGAGGGTGAATCAGAAGAAGCAGAAGAAGGAGAAGGAGAAGGTGAAGTCTGGAGGGTGAATCAGAAGAATCAGAAGAAGGAGAAGGAGAAGGTGAAGACTGGAGGGTGAATCAAAAGAAGTAGAAGAAGGAGAAGGAGAAGGTGAAGTCTGGAGGGTGAATCAGAAGAAGTAGAAGAAGGAGAAGGAGAAGGTGAAGTCTGGAGGGTGAATCAGAAGAAGCAGAAGAAGGACAAGGAGAAGGTGAGTTCTGGAGGGTCAATCAGAAGAAGCAGAAGAAGGAGAAGGAGAAGGTGAAGTCTGGAGGGTGAATCAGAAGAAGCAGAAGAAGGACAAGGAGAAGGTGAAGTCTGGAGGGTGAATTAGAAGAAGCAGAAGAAGGAGAAGGAGAAGGTGAAGTCCGGAGGGTGAATCAGAAGAAGCAGAAGAAGGAGAAGGAGAAGGTAAAGTTAGGAGGGTGAATCAGAAGAAGCAGAAGAAGGAGAAGGAGCAGGTGAAGTCAGGGGGGTGAAGCAGAAGAAGTAGAAGAAGGAGAAGGAGAAGGTGAAGTCAGGAGGGTGAAGCAGAAGAAGCAGAAGAAGGAGAAGGAGAAGGTGAAGTCTGGAGGGCGCAGCAGAAGAAGCAGAAGAAGGAGAAGGAGAAGGTGAAGTCTGGAGGGTGAAGCAGAAGAAGCAGAAGAAGGAGAAGGAGAAGGTGAAGTCTGGAGGGTGAATCAGAAGAAGCAGAAGAAGGAGAAGGAGAAGGTGAAGTCTGGAGGGTGAATCAGAAGAAGCAGAATAAGGAGAAGGAGAAGGTGAAGTCTGGAGGGTGAATCAGAAGAAGCAGAAAAAGGAGAAGGAGAAGGTGAAGTCTGAAGGGCGAATCAGAAGAAGTAGAAGAAGGAGAAGGAGAAGGTGAAGTCTGGAGGGTGAATCAGAAGAATCAGAAGAAGGAGAAGGAGAAGGTGAAGTCTGGAGGGTGAATCAGAAGAAGCAGAAGAAGGAGAAGGAGAAGGTGAAGTCTGGAGGGTGAATCAGAAGAAGCAGAATAAGGAGAAGGAGAAGGTGAAGTCTGGAGGGTGAATCAGAAGAAGCAGAAAAAGGAGAAGGAGAAGGTGAAGTCTGAAGGGTGAATCAGAAGAAGTAGAAGAAGGAGAAGGAGAAGGTGAAGTCTGGAGGGTGAAGCAGAAGAAGTAGAAGAAGGAGAAGGAGAAGGTGAAGTCAGGAGGGTGAATCAGAAGAAGTAGAAGAAGGAGAAGGAGAAGGTGAAGTCAGGAGGGTGAATCAGAAGAAGCAGAAGAAGGAGAAGGAGAAGGTGACATCTGGAGGGTGAATCAGAAGAATCAGAAGAAGGAGAAGGAGAAGGTGAAGTCTGGAGGGTGAATCAGAAGAAGCAGAAGAAAGAGAAGGAGAATGTGAAGTCTGGAGGGTGAAGCAGAAGAAACAGAAGAAGGAGAAGGAGAAGGTGAAGACTGGAGGGTGAATCAGAAGAAGTAGAAGAAGGAGAAGGAGAAGGTGAAGTCTGGAGGGTGAATCAGAAGAAGTACAAGAAGGAGAAGGAGAAGGTGAAGTCTGGAGGGTGAATCAGAAGAAGCAGAAGAAGGAGAAGGAGAAGGTGAAGTCTGGAGGGTGAATCAAAAGAAGCAGAAGAAGGAGAAGGAACAGATGAAGTCAGGAGGGTGAATCAGAAGAAGCAGAAGAAGGAGAAGGAGAAGGTGAAGTCTGGAGGGTGAATCAGAAGAATCAGAAGAAGGAGAAGGAGAAGGTGAAGACTGGAGGGTGAATCAAAAGAAGTAGAAGAAGGAGAAGGAGAAGGTGAAGTCTGGAGGGTGAATCAGAAGAAGTAGAAGAAGGAGAAGGAGAAGGTGAAGTCTGGAGGGTGAATCAGAAGAAGCAGAAGAAGGAGAAGGAGAAGGTGAAGTCTGGAGGGTGAATCAGAAGAAGCAGAAGAAGGAGAATAAGAAGATGAAGTCTGGAGGGTGAATCAGAAGAAGTAGAAGAAGGAGAAGGAGAAGGTGAAGTCTGGAGGGTGAATCAGAAGTAGTAGAAGAAGGAGAAGGAGAAGGTGAAGTCTGGACGGTGAATCAGAAGAAACAGAAGAAGGAGAAGGAGAAGGTGAAGTCTGGAGGGTGAATCAGAAGAAGTAGAAGAAGGAGAAGGAGAAGGTGTAGTCTGGAGGGTGAATCAGAAGAAGTAGACGAAGGAGAAGGAGAAGGTGAAGTCTGGAGGGTGAATCAGAAGAAGGAGAAGAAGGAGAAGGAGAAGGTGAAGTCTGGAGGGTGAATCAGAAGAAGCAGAAAAAGGAGAAGGAGAAGGTGAAGTCTGGAGGGTGAATCAGAAGAAGCAGAAGAAGGAGAAGGAGAAGGAGAAGTCTGGAGGGTGAATCAGAAGAAGCAGAAGAAGGAGAAGGAGAAGGTGAAGTCTGGAGGGTGAATCAGAAGAAGTAGAAGAAGGAGAAGGAGAAGGTGAAGTCAGGAGGGTGAATCAGAAGAAGCAGAAGAAGGAGAAGGAGAAGGTGAAGTCTGGAGGGTGAATCAGAAGAATCAGAAGAAGGAGAAGGAGAAGGTGAAGTCTGGAGGGTGAATCAGAAGAAGCAGAAGAAGGAGAAGGAGAAGGTGAAGTCTGGAGGGTGAATCAGAAGAAGGAGAAGAAGGAGAAGGAGAAGGTGAAGTCAGGAGGGTGAATCAGAAGAAGCAGAAGACGGAGAAGGAGAAGGTGAAGTTAGGAGGGTGAATCAGAAGAAGCAGAAGAAGGAGAAGGAGAAGGTGATGTCAGCGGGATGAAGCAGAAGAAGTAGAAGAAGGAGAAGGAGAAGGTGAAGTCAGTACGGTGAAGCAGAAGAAGCAGAAGAAGGAGAAGGAGAATGTGAAGTCTGGAGGGTGAATCAGAATAAGTAGAAGAAGGAGAAGGAGAAGGTCAAGTCTGGAGGGTGAATCAGAAGAAGTAGAAGAAGGAGAAGGAGAAGGTGAAGTCTGGAGGG
Source organism: Somniosus microcephalus (assembly GCF_052327205.1). Lineage (NCBI taxonomy): Eukaryota > Metazoa > Chordata > Chondrichthyes > Squaliformes > Somniosidae > Somniosus > Somniosus microcephalus. Next base: position 37,016 of record NW_028225862.1, read on the forward strand.
TGAAGCAGAAGAAGTAGAAGAAGGAGAAGGAGAAGTTGAAGTCAGGAGGGTGAATCAGAAGAAGGAGAAGAAGGAGAAGGAGAAGGTGAAGTCAGGAGGGTGAATCAGAAGAAGCAGAAGAAGGAGAAGGAGAAGGTGAAGTCTGGAGGGTGAATCAGAAGAAGTAGAAGAAGGAGAAGGAGACGGTGTTGTCTTGAGGGTGAATCAGAAGAAGTAGACGAAGGAGAAGGAGAAGGTGAAGTCTGGAGGGTGAATCAGAAGAAGCAGAAGAAGGAGAAGGAGAAGGTGAAGTCTGGAGGGTGAATCAGAAGAAGCAGAATAAGGAGAAGGAGAAGGTGAAGTCTGGAGGGTGAATCAGAAGAAGCAGAAAAAGGAGAAGGAGAAGGTGAAGTCTGAAGGGTGAATCAGAAGAAGTAGAAGAAGGAGAAGGAGAAGGTGAAGTCTGGAGGGTGAAGCAGAAGAAGTAGAAGAAGGAGAAGGAGAAGGTGAAGTCAGGAGGGTGAATCAGAAGAAGTAGAAGAAGGAGAAGGAGAAGGTGAAGTCAGGAGGGTGAATCAGAAGAAGCAGAAGAAGGAGAAGGAGAAGGTGACGTCTGGAGGGTGAATCAGAAGAATCAGAAGAAGGAGAAGGAGAAGGTGAAGTCTGGAGGGTGAATCAGAAGAAGCAGAAGAAAGAGAAGGAGAAGGTGAAGTCTGGAGGGTGAAGCAGAAGAAACAGAAGAAGGAGAAGGAGAAGGTGAAGACTGGAGGGTGAATCAGAAGAAGTAGAAGAAGGAGAAGGAGAAGGTGAAGTCTGGAGGGTGAATCAGAAGAAGTAGAAGAAGGAGAAGGAGAAGGTGAAGTCTGGAGGGTGAATCTGAAGAAGCAGAAGAAGGAGAAGGAGAAGGTGAAGTCTGGAGGGTGAATCAAAAGAAGCAGAAGAAGGAGAAGGAACAGATGAAGTCTGGAGGGTGAATCAGAAGAAGTAGAAGAAGGAGAAGGAGAAGGTGAGGTCTGGAGGGTGAATCAGAAGAAGCAGAAGAAGGAGAAGGAGAAGGTGAAGTCTGGAGGGTGAATCAGAAGAAGCAGAAGAAGGAGAAGGAGAAGGTGAAGTCTGGAGGGTGAATCAGAAGAAGCAGAAGAAGGAGAAGGAGCAGGTGATGTCAGGGGGATGAAGCAGAAGAAGTAGAAGAAGGAGAAGGAGAAGGTGAAGTCAGGACGGTGAAGCAGAAGAAGCAGAAGAAGGAGAAGGAGAAGGTGAAGTCTGGAGGGTGAATCAGAAGAAGTAGAAGAAGGAGAAGGAGAAGGTCAAGTCTGGAGGGTGAATCAGAAGAAGTAGAAGAAGGAGAAGGAGAAGGTGAAGTCTGGAGGGTGAAGCAGAAGAAGTAGAAGAAGGAGAAGGAGAAGGTGAAGTCAGGAGGGTGAATCAGAAGAAGTAGAAGAAGGAGAAGGAGAAGGTGAAGTCAGGAGGGTGAATCAGAAGAAGCAGAAGAAGGAGAAGAAGAAGGTGATGTCTGGAGGGTGAATCAGAAGAATCAGAAGAAGGAGAAGGAGAAGGTGAAGTCTGGAGGGTGAATCAGATGAAGCAGAAGAAAGAGAAGGAGAAGGTGAAGTCTGGAGGGTGAATCAGAAGAAGTAGAAGAAGGAGAAGGAGAAGGTGAAGTCTGGAGTGTGAATCAGAAGAAGCAGAAGAAGGAGAAGGAGAAGGTGAAGTCTGGAGAGTGAATCAGAAGAAGCAGAATAAGGAGAAGGAGAAGGTGAAGTCTGGAGGGTGAATCAGAAGAAGCAGAAGAAGGAGAAGGAGAAGGTGAAGTCTGGAGGGTGAATCAGAAGAAGTAGAAGAAGGAGAAGGAGAAGGTGAAGTCTGGTGGGTGAAGCAGAAGAAGTAGAAGAAGGAGAAGGAGAAGGTGAAGTCAGGAGGGTGAATCAGAAGAAGTAGAAGAAGGAGAAGGAGAAGGTGAAGTCAGGAGGGTGAATCAGAAGAAGCAGAAGAAGGAGAAGGAGAAGGTGAAGTCTGGAGGGTGAATCAGAAGAATCAGAAGAAGGAGAAGGAGAAGGTGAAGTCTGGAGGGTGAATCAGAAGAAGCAGAGGAAGGAGAATGAGAAGGTGAAGTCTGGAGGGTGAATCAGAAGAAGCAGAATAAGGAGAAGGAGAAGGTGAAGTCCGGAGGGTGAATCAGAAGAAGCAGAATAAGGAGAAGGAGAAGGTGAAGTCTGGAGGGTGAATCAGAAGAAGCAGAAGAAGGAGAAGGAGAAGATGAAGTCTGGAGGTTGAATCAGAAGAAGTAGAAGAAGGAGAAGGAGAAGGTGAAGTCTGGAGGGTGAAGCAGAAGAAGTAGAAGAAGGAGAAGGAGAAGGTGAAGTCAGGAGGGTGAATCAGAAGAAGCAGAAGAAGGAGAAGGAGAAGGTGAAGTCTGGAGGGTGAATCAGAAGAATCAGAAGAAGGAGAAGGAGAAGGTGAAGTCTGGAGGGTGAATCAGAAGAAGAAGAAGAAAGAGAAGGAGAAGGTGAAGTCTGGAGGGTGAAGCAGAAGAAATAGAAGAAGGAGAAGGAGAAGGTGAAGACTGGAGGGTGAATCAGAAGAAGTAGAAGAAGGAGAAGGAGAAGGTGAAGTCTGGAGGGTGAATCAGAAGAAGTAGAAGATGGAGAAGGAGAAGGTGAAGTCTGGAGGGTGAATCAGAAGAAGCAGAAGAAGGAGAAGGAGAAGGTGAAGTCTGGAGGGTGAATCAGAAGAAGCAGAAGAAGGAGAAGGAGAAGATGAAGTCTGGAGGGTGAATCAGAAGAAGTAGAAGAAGGAGAAGGAGAAGGTGAAGTCTGGAGGGTGAATCAGAAGTAGTAGAAGAAGGAGAAGGAGAAGGAGAAGTCTGGACGGTGAATCAGAAGAAACAGAAGAAGGAGAAGGAGAAGGTGAAGTCTGGAGGGTGAATCAGAAGAAGTAGAAGAAGGAGAAGGAGAAGGTGTAGTCTGGAGGGTCAATCAGAAGAAGTAGACGAAGGAGAAGGAGAAGGTGAAGTCTGGAGGGTGAATCAGAAGAAGCAGAAGAAGGAAATGGAGAAGGTGATGTCTGGAGGGTGAATCAGAAGAAGTAGAAGAAGGAGAAGGAGAAGGTGAAGTCTGGAGGGTGAATCAGAAGAAGCAGAAGAAGGAGAAGGTGAAGTCTGGAGGGTGAATCAGAAGAAGCAGAAGAAGGAGAAGGAGAAGGTGAAGTCTGGAGGGTGAAGCAGAAGAAGCAGAAGAAGGAGAAGGAGAAGGTGAAGTCAGGAGGGTGAATCAGAAGAAGTAGAAGAAGGAGAAGGAGAAGGTGAGGTCAGGAGGGTGAATCAGAAGAATCAGAAGAAGGAGAAGGAGAAGGTGAAGTCTGGAGGGAGAATCAGAAGAAGCAGAAGAAGGAGAAGGAGAAGGTGAAGTCTGGAGGGTGAATCAGAAGAAGCAGAAGAAGGAGAAGGAGAAGGTGAAGTCAGGAGGGTGAATCAGAAGAAGCAGAAGAAGGAGAAGGAGAAGGTGAAGTTAGGAGGGTGAATCAGAAGAAGCAGAAGAAGGAGAAGGAGCAGGTGATGTCAGCGGGATGAAGCAGAAGAAGTAGAAGAAGGAGAAGGAGAAGGTGAAGTCAGGACGGTGAAGCAGAAGAAGCAGAAGAAGGAGAAGGAGAAGGTGAAGTGTGGTGGGTGAATCAGAATAAGTAGAAGAAGGAGAAGGAGAAGGTCAAGTCTGGAGGGTGAATCAGAAGAAGTAGAAGAAGGAGAAGGAGAAGGTGAAGTCTGGAGGGTGAATCGGAAGAAGTAGAAGAAGGAGAAGGAGAAGGTGAAGTCAGGAGGGTGAATCAGAAGAAGTAGAAGAAGGAGAAGGAGAAGGTGAAGTCAGGAGGGTGAATCAGAAGAAGCAGAAGAAGGAGAAGGAGAAGGTGAAGTCTGGAGGGTGAATCAGAAGAATCAGAAGAAGGAGAAGGAGAAGGTGAAGTCTGGAGGGTGAATCAGAAGAAGCAGAAGAAAGAGAAGGAGAAGGTGAAGTCTGGAGGCTGAATCAGAAGAAGCAGAAGAAGGAGAAGGAGAAGGTGAAGTCAGGAGGGTGAATCAGAAGAAGCAGAAGAAGTAGAAGGAGAAGGTGAAGTTAGGAGGGTGAATCAGAAGAAGCAGAAGAAGGAGAAGGAGCAGGAGATGTCAGGGGGATGAAGCAGAAGAAGTAGAAGAAGGAGAAGGAGAAGGTGAAGTCAGGACGGTGAAGCAGAAGAAGCAGAAGAAGGAGAAGGAGAAGGTGAAGTCTGGAGGGTGAATCAGAAGAAGTAGAAGAAGGAGAAGGAGAAGGTCAAGTCTGGAGGGTGAATCAGAAGAAGTAGAAGAAGGAGAAGGAGAAGGTGAAGTCTGGAGGGTGAAGCAGAAGAAGTAGAAGAAGGAGAAGGAGAAGGTGAAGTCAGGAGGGTGAATCAGAAGAAGTAGAAGAAGGAGAAGGAGAAGGTGAAGTCTGGAGGGTGAATCAGAAGAATCAGAAGAAGGAGAAGGAGAAGGTGAAGTCTGGAGGGTGAATCAGAAGAAGCAGAAGAAGGAGAAGGAGAAGGTGAAGTCTGGAGGGTGAATCAGAAGAAGGAGAAGAAGGAGAAGGAGAAGGTGAAGTCAGGAGGGTGAATCAGAAGAAGCAGAAGACGGAGAAGGAGAAGGTGAAGTTAGGAGGGTGAATCAGAAGAAGCAGAAGAAGGAGAAGGAGAAGGTGATGTCAGCGGGATGAAGCAGAAGAAGTGGAAGAAGGAGAAGGAGAAGGTGAAGTCAGGACGGTGAAGCAGAAGAAGCAGAAGAAGGAGAAGGAGAATGTGAAGTCTGGAGGGTGAATCAGAATAAGTAGAAGAAGGAGAAGGAGAAGGTCAAGTCTGGAGGGTGAATCAGAAGAAGTAGAAGAAGGAGAAGGAGAAGGTGAAGTCTGGAGGGTGAAGCAGAAGAAGTAGAAGAAGGAGAAGGAGAAGTTGAAGTCAGGAGGGTGAATCAGAAGAAGTAGAAGAAGGAGAAGGAGAAGGTGAAGTCAGGAGGGTGAATCAGAAGAAGCAGAAGAAGGAGAAGGAGAAGGTGAAGTCTGGAGGGTGAATCAGAAGAAGTAGAAGAAGGAGAAGGAGACGGTGTTGTCTTGAGGGTGAATCAGAAGAAGTAGACGAAGGAGAAGGAGAAGGTGAAGTCTGGAGGGTGAATCAGAAGAAGCAGAAGAAGGAGAAGGAGAAGGTGAAGTCTGGAGGGTGAATCAGAAGAAGCAGAATAAGGAGAAGGAGAAGGTGAAGTCTGGAGGGTGAATCAGAAGAAGCAGAAAAAGGAGAAGGAGAAGGTGAAGTCTGAAGGGTGAATCAGAAGAAGTAGAAGAAGGAGAAGGAGAAGGTGAAGTCTGGAGGGTGAAGCAGAAGAAGTAGAAGAAGGAGAAGGAGAAGGTGAAGTCAGGAGGGTGAATCAGAAGAAGTAGAAGAAGGAGAAGGAGAAGGTGAAGTCAGGAGGGTGAATCAGAAGAAGCAGAAGAAGGAGAAGGAGAAGGTGACGTCTGGAGGGTGAATCAGAAGAATCAGAAGAAGGAGAAGGAGAAGGTGAAGTCTGGAGGGTGAATCAGAAGAAGCAGAAGAAAGAGAAGGAGAAGGTGAAGTCTGGAGGGTGAAGCAGAAGAAACAGAAGAAGGAGAAGGAGAAGGTGAAGACTGGAGGGTGAATCAGAAGAAGTAGAAGAAGGAGAAGGAGAAGGTGAAGTCTGGAGGGTGAATCAGAAGAAGTAGAAGAAGGAGAAGGAGAAGGTGAAGTCTGGAGGGTGAATCAGAAGAAGCAGAAGAAGGAGAAGGAGAAGGTGAAGTCTGGAGGGTGAATCAAAAGAAGCAGAAGAAGGAGAAGGAACAGATGAAGTCTGGAGGGTGAATCAGAAGAAGTAGAAGAAGGAGAAGGAGAAGGTGAGGTCTGGAGGGTGAATCAGAAGAAGCAGAAGAAGGAGAAGGAGAAGGTGAAGTCTGGAGGGTGAATCAGAAGAAGCAGAAGAAGGAGAAGGAGAAGGTGAAGTCTGGAGGGTGAATCAGAAGAAGCAGAAGAAGGAGAAGGAGCAGGTGATGTCAGGGGGATGAAGCAGAAGAAGTAGAAGAAGGAGAAGGAGAAGGAGAAGGTGAAGTCAGGAGGGTGAATCAGAAGAAGTAGAAGAAGGAGAAGGAGAAGGTGAAGTCTGGAGGGTGAATCAGAAGAATCAGAAGAAGGAGAAGGAGAAGGTGAAGTCTGGAGGGTGAATCAGAAGAAGCAGAAGAAGGAGAAGGAGAAGGTGAAGTCTGGAGGGTGAATCAGAAGAAGGAGAAGAAGGAGAAGGAGAAGGTGAAGTTAGGAGGGTGAATCAGAAGAAGCAGAAGAAGGAGAAGGAGAAGGTGATGTCAGCGGGATGAAGCAGAAGAAGTGGAAGAAGGAGAAGGAGAAGGTGAAGTCAGGACGGTGAAGCAGAAGAAGCAGAAGAAGGAGAAGGAGAATGTGAAGTCTGGAGGGTGAATCAGAATAAGTAGAAGAAGGAGAAGGAGAAGGTCAAGTCTGGAGGGTGAATCAGAAGAAGTAGAAGAAGGAGAAGGAGAAGGTGAAGTCTGGAGGGTGAAGCAGAAGAAGTAGAAGAAGGAGAAGGAGAAGTTGAAGTCAGGAGGGTGAATCAGAAGAAGTAGAAGAAGGAGAAGGAGAAGGTGAAGTCAGGAGGGTGAATCAGAAGAAGCAGAAGAAGGAGAAGGAGAAGGTGAAGTCTGGAGGGTGAATCAGAAGAAGTAGAAGAAGGAGAAGGAGACGGTGTTGTCTTGAGGGTGAATCAGAAGAAGTAGACGAAGGAGAAGGAGAAGGTGAAGTCTGGAGGGTGAATCAGAAGAAGCAGAAGAAGGAGAAGGAGAAGGTGAAGTCTGGAGGGTGAATCAGAAGAAGCAGAATAAGGAGAAGGAGAAGGTGAAGTCTGGAGGGTGAATCAGAAGAAGCAGAAAAAGGAGAAGGAGAAGGTGAAGTCTGAAGGGTGAATCAGAAGAAGTAGAAGAAGGAGAAGGAGAAGGTGAAGTCTGGAGCGTGAAGCAGAAGAAGTAGAAGAAGGAGAAGGAGAAGGTGAAGTCAGGAGGGTGAATCAGAAGAAGTAGAAGAAGGAGAAGGAGAAGGTGAAGTCAGGAGGGTGAATCAGAAGAAGCAGAAGAAGGAGAAGGAGAAGGTGACGTCTGGAGGGTGAATCAGAAGAATCAGAAGAAGGAGAAGGAGAAGGTGAAGTCTGGAGGGTGAATCAGAAGAAGCAGAAGAAAGAGAAGGAGAAGGTGAAGTCTGGAGGGTGAAGCAGAAGAAACAGAAGAAGGAGAAGGAGAAGGTGAAGACTGGAGGGTGAATCAGAAGAAGTAGAAGAAGGAGAAGGAGAAGGTGAAGTCTGGAGGGTGAATCAGAAGAAGTAGAAGAAGGAGAAGGAGAAGGTGAAGTCTGGAGGGTGAATCAGAAGAAGCAGAAGAAGGAGAAGGAGAAGGTGAAGTCTGGAGGGTGAATCAAAAGAAGCAGAAGAAGGAGAAGGAACAGATGAAGTCTGGAGGGTGAATCAGAAGAAGTAGAAGAAGGAGAAGGAGAAGGTGAGGTCTGGAGGGTGAATCAGAAGAAGCAGAAGAAGGAGAAGGAGAAGGTGAAGTCTGGAGGGTGAATCAGAAGAAGCAGAAGAAGGAGAAGGAGAAGGTGAAGTCTGGAGGGTGAATCAGAAGAAGCAGAAGAAGGAGAAGGAGCAGGTGATGTCAGGGGGATGAAGCAGAAGAAGTAGAAGAAGGAGAAGGAGAAGGTGAAGTCAGGAGGGTGAATCAGAAGAAGTAGAAGAAGGAGAAGGAGAAGGTGAAGTCAGGAGGGTGAATCAGAAGAAGCAGAAGAAGGAGAAGGAGAAGGTGAAGTCTGGAGGGTGAATCAGAAGAATCAGAAGAAGGAGAAGGAGAAGGTGAAGTCAGGAGGGTGAATCAGAAGAAGCAGAAGAAGGAGAAGAAGAAGGTGATGTCTGGAGGGTGAATCAGAAGAATCAGAAGAAGGAGAAGGAGAAGGTGAAGTCTGGAGGGTGAATCAGATGAAGCAGAAGAAAGAGAAGGAGAAGGTGAAGTCTGGAGGGTGAATCAGAAGAAGTAGAAGAAGGAGAAGGAGAAGGTGAAGTCTGGAGTGTGAATCAGAAGAAGCAGAAGAAGGAGAAGGAGAAGGTGAAGTCTGGAGAGTGAATCAGAAGAAGCAGAATAAGGAGAAGGAGAAGGTGAAGTCTGGAGGGTGAATCAGAAGAAGCAGAAGAAGGAGAAGGAGAAGGTGAAGTCTGGAGGGTGAATCAGAAGAAGTAGAAGAAGGAGAAGGAGAAGGTGAAGTCTGGTGGGTGAAGCAGAAGAAGTAGAAGAAGGAGAAGGAGAAGGTGAAGTCAGGAGGGTGAATCAGAAGAAGTAGAAGAAGGAGAAGGAGAAGGTGAAGTCAGGAGGGTGAATCAGAAGAAGCAGAAGAAGGAGAAGGAGAAGGTGAAGTCTGGAGGGTGAATCAGAAGAATCAGAAGAAGGAGAAGGAGAAGGTGAAGTCTGGAGGGTGAATCAGAAGAAGCAGAGGAAGGAGAATGAGAAGGTGAAGTCTGGAGGGTGAATCAGAAGAAGCAGAATAAGGAGAAGGAGAAGGTGAAGTCCGGAGGGTGAATCAGAAGAAGCAGAATAAGGAGAAGGAGAAGGTGAAGTCTGGAGGGTGAATCAGAAGAAGCAGAAGAAGGAGAAGGAGAAGATGAAGTCTGGAGGTTGAATCAGAAGAAGTAGAGGAAGGAGAAGGAGAAGGTGAAGTCTGGAGGGTGAAGCAGAAGAAGTAGAAGAAGGAGAAGGAGAAGGTGAAGTCAGGAGGGTGAATCAGAAGAAGCAGAAGAAGGAGAAGGAGAAGGTGAAGTCTGGAGGGTGAATCAGAAGAATCAGAAGAAGGAGAAGGAGAAGGTGAAGTCTGGAGGGTGAATCAGAAGAAGAAGAAGAAAGAGAAGGAGAAGGTGAAGTCTGGAGGGTGAAGCAGAAGAAATAGAAGAAGGAGAAGGAGAAGGTGAAGACTGGAGGGTGAATCAGAAGAAGTAGAAGAAGGAGAAGGAGAAGGTGAAGTCTGGAGGGTGAATCAGAAGAAGTAGAAGAAGGAGAAGGAGAAGGTGAAGTCTGGAGGGTGAATCAGAAGAAGCAGAAGAAGGAGAAGGAGAAGGTGAAGTCTGGAGGGTGAATCAGAGAAGCAGAAGAAGGAGAAGGAGAAGATGAAGTCTGGAGGGTGAATCAGAAGAAGTAGAAGAAGGAGAAGGAGAAGGTGAAGTCTGGAGGGTGAATCAGAAGTAGTAGAAGAAGGAGAAGGAGAAGGAGAAGTCTGGACGGTGAATCAGAAGAAACAGAAGAAGGAGAAGGAGAAGGTGAAGTCTGGAGGGTGAATCAGAAGAAGTAGAAGAAGGAGAAGGAGAAGGTGTAGTCTGGAGGGTCAATCAGAAGAAGTAGACGAAGGAGAAGGAGAAGGTGAAGTCTGGAGGGTGAATCAGAAGAAGCAGAAGAAGGAAATGGAGAAGGTGATGTCTGGAGGGTGAATCAGAAGAAGTAGAAGAAGGAGAAGGAGAAGGTGAAGTCTGGAGGGTGAATCAGAAGAAGCAGAAGAAGGAGAAGGTGAAGTCTGGAGGGTGAATCAGAAGAAGCAGAAGAAGGAGAAGGAGAAGGTGAAGTCTGGAGGGTGAAGCAGAAGAAGCAGAAGAAGGAGAAGGAGAAGGTGAAGTCAGGAGGGTGAATCAGAAGAAGTAGAAGAAGGAGAAGGAGAAGGTGAGGTCAGGAGGGTGAATCAGAAGAATCAGAAGAAGGAGAAGGAGAAGGTGAAGTCTGGAGGGAGAATCAGAAGAAGCAGAAGAAGGAGAAGGAGAAGGTGAAGTCTGGAGGGTGAATCAGAAGAAGCAGAAGAAGGAGAAGGAGAAGGTGAAGTCAGGAGGGTGAATCAGAAGAAGCAGAAGAAGGAGAAGGAGAAGGTGAAGTTAGGAGGGTGAATCAGAAGAAGCAGAAGAAGGAGAAGGAGCAGGTGATGTCAGCGGGATGAAGCAGAAGAAGTAGAAGAAGGAGAAGGAGAAGGTGAAGTCAGGACGGTGAAGCAGAAGAAGCAGAAGAAGGAGAAGGAGAAGGTGAAGTGTGGAGGGTGAATCAGAATAAGTAGAAGAAGGAGAAGGAGAAGGTCAAGTCTGGAGGGTGAATCAGAAGAAGTAGAAGAAGGAGAAGGAGAAGGTGAAGTCTGGAGGGTGAATCGGAAGAAGTAGAAGAAGGAGAAGGAGAAGGTGAAGTCAGGAGGGTGAATCAGAAGAAGTAGAAGAAGGAGAAGGAGAAGGTGAAGTCAGGAGGGTGAATCAGAAGAAGCAGAAGAAGGAGAAGGAGAAGGTGAAGTCTGGAGGGTGAATCAGAAGAATCAGAAGAAGGAGAAGGAGAAGGTGAAGTCTGGAGGGTGAATCAGAAGAAGCAGAAGAAAGAGAAGGAGAAGGTGAAGTCTGGAGGCTGAATCAGAAGAAGCAGAAGAAGGAGAAGGAGAAGGTGAAGTCAGGAGGGTGAATCAGAAGAAGCAGAAGAAGTAGAAGGAGAAGGTGAAGTTAGGAGGGTGAATCAGAAGAAGCAGAAGAAGGAGAAGGAGCAGGTGATGTCAGGGGGATGAAGCAGAAGAAGTAGAAGAAGGAGAAGGAGAAGGTGAAGTCAGGACGGTGAAGCAGAAGAAGCAGAAGAAGGAGAAGGAGAAGGTGAAGTCTGGAGGGTGAATCAGAAGAAGTAGAAGAAGGAGAAGGAGAAGGTCAAGTCTGGAGGGTGAATCAGAAGAAGTAAAAGAAGGAGAAGGAGAAGGTGAAGTCTGGAGGGTGAAGCAGAAGAAGTAGAAGAAGGAGAAGGAGAAGGTGAAGTCAGGAGGGTGAATCAGAAGAAGTAGAAGAAGGAGAAGGAGAAGGTGAAATCAGGAGGGTGAATCAGAAGAAGCAGAAGAAGGAGAAGGAGAAGGTGAAGTCTGGAGGGTGAATCAGAAGAAGCAGAAGAAGGAGAAGGAGAAGATGAAATCTGGAGGGTGAATCAGAAAAAGTAGAAGAAGGAGAAGGAGAAGGTGAGGTCTTGAGGGTGAATCAGAAGAAGTAGAAGAAGGAGAAGGAGAAGGTGAAGTCTGGAGGGTGAATCAGAAGAAGCAGAAGAAGGAGAAGGAGAAGGTGAAGTCTGGAGGGTGAATCAGAAGAAGCAGAAGAAGGAGAAGGAGAAGGTGAAGTCTGGAGGGTGAATCAGAAGAAGCAGAAGAAGGAGAAGGAGAAGATGAAATCTGGAGGGTGAATCAGAAGAAGCAGAAGAAAGAGAAGGAGAAGGTGAAGTCTGGAGGGTGAATCAGAAGAAGTAGAAGAAGGAGAAGGAGAAGGTGAAGTCTGGAGGGTGAATCAGAAGAAGCAGAAGAAGGAGAAGGAGAAGGTGAAGTCTGGAGGGTGAATCAGAAGAAGCAGAAGAAGGAGAATAAGAAGATGAAGTCTGGAGGGTGAATCAGAAGAAGTAGAAGAAGGAGAAGGAGAAGGTGAAGTCTGGAGGGTGAATCAGAAGTAGTAGAAGAAGGAGAAGGAGAAGGTGAAGTCTGGACGGTGAATCAGAAGAAACAGAAGAAGGAGAAGGAGAAGGTGAAGTCTGGAGGGTGAATCAGAAGAAGTAGAAGAAGGAGAAGGAGAAGGTGTAGTCTGGAGGGTGAATCAGAAGAAGTAGACGAAGGAGAAGGAGAAGGTGAAGTCTGGAGGGTGAATCAGAAGAAGGAGAAGAAGGAGAAGGAGAAGGTGAAGTCTGGAGGGTGAATCAGAAGAAGCAGAAGAAGGAGAAGGAGAAGGTGAAGTCTGGAGGGTGAATCAGAAGAAGCAGAAGAAGGAGAAGGAGAAGGAGAAGTCTGGAGGGTGAATCAGAAGAAGCAGAAGAAGGAGAAGGAGAAGGTGAAGTCTGGAGGGTGAATCAGAAGAAGTAGAAGAAGGAGAAGGAGAAGGTGAAGTCAGGAGGGTGAATCAGAAGAAGCAGAAGAAGGAGAAGGAGAAGGTGAAGTCTGGAGGGTGAATCAGAAGAATCAGAAGAAGGAGAAGGAGAAGGTGAAGTCTGGAGGGTGAATCAGAAGAAGCAGAAGAAGGAGAAGGAGAAGGTGAAGTCTGGAGGGTGAATCAGAAGAAGGAGAAGAAGGAGAAGGAGAAGGTGAAGTCAGGAGGGTGAATCAGAAGAAGCAGAAGACGGAGAAGGAGAAGGTGAAGTTAGGAGGGTGAATCAGAAGAAGCAGAAGAAGGAGAAGGAGAAGGTGATGTCAGCGGGATGAAGCAGAAGAAGTAGAAGAAGGAGAAGGAGAAGGTGAAGTCAGGACGGTGAAGCAGAAGAAGCAGAAGAAGGAGAAGGAGAATGTGAAGTCTGGAGGGTGAATCAGAATAAGTAGAAGAAGGAGAAGGAGAAGGTCAAGTCTGGAGGGTGAATCAGAAGAAGTAGAAGAAGGAGAAGGAGAAGGTGAAGTCAGGAGGGTGAATCAGAAGAAGCAGAAGAAGGAGAAGGAGAAGGTGAAGTCTGGAGGGTGAATCAGAAGAAGTAGAAGAAGGAGAAGGAGACGGTGTTGTCTTGAGGGTGAATCAGAAGAAGTAGACGAAGGAGAAGGAGAAGGTGAAGTCTGGAGGGTGAATCAGAAGAAGCAGAAGAAGGAGAAGGAGAAGGTGAAGTCTGGAGGGTGAATCAGAAGAAGCAGAATAAGGAGAAGGAGAAGGTGAAGTCTGGAGGGTGAATCAGAAGAAGCACAAAAAGGAGAAGGAGAAGGTGAAGTCTGAAGGGTGAATCAGAAGAAGTAGAAGAAGGAGAAGGAGAAGGTGAAGTCTGGAGGGTGAAGCAGAAGAAGTAGAAGAAGGAGAAGGAGAAGGTGAAGTCAGGAGGGTGAATCAGAAGAAGTAGAAGAAGGAGAAGGAGAAGGTGAAGTCAGGAGGGTGAATCAGAAGAAGCAGAAGAAGGAGAAGGAGAAGGTGACGTCTGGAGGGTGAATCAGAAGAATCAGAAGAAGGAGAAGGAGAAGGTGAAGTCTGGAGGGTGAATCAGAAGAAGCAGAAGAAAGAGAAGGAGAAGGTGAAGTCTGGAGGGTGAAGCAGAAGAAACAGAAGAAGGAGAAGGAGAAGGTGAAGACTGGAGGGTGAATCAGAAGAAGTAGAAGAAGGAGAAGGAGAAGGTGAAGTCTGGAGGGTGAATCAGAAGAAGTAGAAGAAGGAGAAGGAGAAGGTGAAGTCTGGAGGGTGAATCAGAAGAAGCAGAAGAAGGAGAAGGAGAAGGTGAAGTCTGGAGGGTGAATCAAAAGAAGCAGAAGAAGGAGAAGGAACAGATGAAGTCTGGAGGGTGAATCAGAAGAAGTAGAAGAAGGAGAAGGAGAAGGTGAGGTCTGGAGGGTGAATCAGAAGAAGCAGAAGAAGGAGAAGGAGAAGGTGAAGTCTGGAGGGTGAATCAGTAGAAGCAGAAGAAGGAGAAGGAGAAGGTGAAGTCTGGAGGGTGAATCAGAAGAAGCAGAAGAAGGAGAAGGAGCAGGTGATGTCAGGGGGATGAAGCAGAAGAAGTAGAAGAAGGAGAAGGAGAAGGTGAAGTCAGGACGGTGAAGCAGAAGAAGCAGAAGAAGGAGAAGGAGAAGGTGAAGTCTGGAGGGTGAAGCAGAAGAAGTAGAAGAAGGAGAAGGAGAAGGTGAAGTCAGGAGGGTGAATCAGAAGAAGTAGAAGAAGGAGAAGGAGAAGGTGAAGTCAGGAGGGTGAATCAGAAGAAGCAGAAGAAGGAGAAGAAGAAGGTGATGTCTGGAGGGTGAATCAGAAGAATCAGAAGAAGGAGAAGGAGAAGGTGAAGTCTGGAGGGTGAATCAGATGAAGCAGAAGAAAGAGAAGGAGAAGGTGAAGTCTGGAGGGTGAATCAGAAGAAGTAGAAGAAGGAGAAGGAGAAGGTGAAGTCTGGAGTGTGAATCAGAAGAAGCAGAAGAAGGAGAAGGAGAAGGTGAAGTCTGGAGAGTGAATCAGAAGAAGCAGAATAAGGAGAAGGAGAAGGTGAAGTCTGGAGGGTGAATCAGAAGAAGCAGAAGAAGGAGAAGGAGAAGGTGAAGTCTGGAGGGTGAATCAGAAGAAGTAGAAGAAGGAGAAGGAGAAGGTGAAGTCTGGTGGGTGAAGCAGAAGAAGTAGAAGAAGGAGAAGGAGAAGGTGAAGTCAGGAGGGTGAATCAGAAGAAGTAGAAGAAGGAGAAGGAGAAGGTGAAGTCAGGAGGGTGAATCAGAAGAAGCAGAAGAAGGAGAAGGAGAAGGTGAAGTATGGAGGGTGAATCAGAAGAATCAAAAGAAGGAGAAGGAGAAGGTGAAGTCTGGAGGGTGAATCAGAAGAAGCAGAGGAAGGAGAATGAGAAGGTGAAGTCTGGAGGGTGAATCAGAAGAAGCAGAATAAGGAGAAGGAGAAGGTGAAGTCCGGAGGGTGAATCAGAAGAAGCAGAATAAGGAGAAGGAGAAGGTGAAGTCTGGAGGGTGAATCAGAAGAAGCAGAAGAAGGAGAAGGAGAAGATGAAGTCTGGAGGTTGAATCAGAAGAAGTAGAAGAAGGAGAAGGAGAAGGTGAAGTCTGGAGGGTGAAGCAGAAGAAGTAGAAGAAGGAGAAGGAGAAGGTGAAGTCAGGAGGGTGAATCAGAAGAAGCAGAAGAAGGAGAAGGAGAAGGTGAAGTCTGGAGGGTGAATCAGAAGAATCAGAAGAAGGAGAAGGAGAAGGTGAAGTCTGGAGGGTGAATCAGAAGAAGAAGAAGAAAGAGAAGGAGAAGGTGAAGTCTGGAGGGTGAAGCAGAAGAAATAGAAGAAGGAGAAGGAGAAGGTGAAGACTGGAGGGTGAATCAGAAGAAGTAGAAGAAGGAGAAGGAGAAGGTGAAGTCTGGAGGGTGAATCAGAAGAAGTAGAAGAAGGAGAAGGAGAAGGTGAAGTCTGGAGGGTGAATCAGAAGAAGCAGAAGAAGGAGAAGGAGAAGGTGAAGTCTGGAGGGTGAATCAGAAGAAGCAGAAGAAGGAGAAGGAGAAGATGAAGTCTGGAGGGTGAATCAGAAGAAGTAGAAGAAGGAGAAGGAGAAGGTGAAGTCTGGAGGGTGAATCAGAAGTAGTAGAAGAAGGAGAAGGAGAAGGAGAAGTCTGGACGGTGAATCAGAAGAAACAGAAGAAGGAGAAGGAGAAGGTGAAGTCTGGAGGGTGAATCAGAAGAAGTAGAAGAAGGAGAAGGAGAAGGTGTAGTCTGGAGGGTCAATCAGAAGAAGTAGACGAAGGAGAAGGAGAAGGTGAAGTCTGGAGGGTGAATCAGAAGAAGCAGAAGAAGGAAATGGAGAAGGTGATGTCTGGAGGGTGAATCAGAAGAAGTAGAAGAAGGAGAAGGAGAAGGTGAAGTCTGGAGGGTGAATCAGAAGAAGCAGAAGAAGGAGAAGGTGAAGTCTGGAGGGTGAATCAGAAGAAGCAGAAGAAGGAGAAGGAGAAGGTGAAGTCTGGAGGGTGAAGCAGAAGAAGCAGAAGAAGGAGAAGGAGAAGGTGAAGTCAGGAGGGTGAATCAGAAGAAGTAGAAGAAGGAGAAGGAGAAGGTGAGGTCAGGAGGGTGAATCAGAAGAATCAGAAGAAGGAGAAGGAGAAGGTGAAGTCTGGAGGGAGAATCAGAAGAAGCAGAAGAAGGAGAAGGAGAAGGTGAAGTCTGGAGGGTGAATCAGAAGAAGCAGAAGAAGGAGAAGGAGAAGGTGAAGTCAGGAGGGTGAATCAGAAGAAGCAGAAGAAGGAGAAGGAGAAGGTGAAGTTAGGAGGGTGAATCAGAAGAAGCAGAAGAAGGAGAAGGAGCAGGTGATGTCAGCGGGATGAAGCAGAAGACGTAGAAGAAGGAGAAGGAGAAGGTGAAGTCAGGACGGTGAAGCAGAAGAAGCAGAAGAAGGAGAAGGAGAAGGTGAAGTGTGGAGGGTGAATCAGAATAAGTAGAAGAAGGAGAAGGAGAAGGTCAAGTCTGGAGGGTGAATCAGAAGAAGTAGAAGAAGGAGAAGGAGAAGGTGAAGTCTGGAGGGTGAATCGGAAGAAGTAGAAGAAGGAGAAGGAGAAGGTGAAGTCAGGAGGGTGAATCAGAAGAAGTAGAAGAAGGAGAAGGAGAAGGTGAAGTCAGGAGGGTGAATCAGAAGAAGCAGAAGAAGGAGAAGGAGAAGGTGAAGTCTGGAGGGTGAATCAGAAGAATCAGAAGAAGGAGAAGGAGATGGTGAAGTCTGGAGGGTGAATCAGAAGAAGCAGAAGAAAGAGAAGGAGAAGGTGAAGTCTGGAGGCTGAATCAGAAGAAGCAGAAGAAGGAGAAGGAGAAGGTGAAGTCAGGAGGGTGAATCAGAAGAAGCAGAAGAAGTAGAAGGAGAAGGTGAAGTTAGGAGGGTGAATCAGAAGAAGCAGAAGAAGGAGAAGGAGCAGGTGATGTCAGGGGGATGAAGCAGCAGAAGTAGAAGAAGGAGAAGGAGAAGGTGAAGTCAGGACGGTGAAGCAGAAGAAGCAGAAGAAGGAGAAGGAGAAGGTGAAGTCTGGAGGGTGAATCAGAAGAAGTAGAAGAAGGAGAAGGAGAAGGTCAAGTCTGGAGGGTGAATCAGAAGAAGTAGAAGAAGGAGAAGGAGAAGGTGAAGTCTGGAGGGTGAAGCAGAAGAAGTAGAAGAAGGAGAAGGAGAAGGTGAAGTCAGGAGGGTGAATCAGAAGAAGTAGAAGAAGGAGAAGGAGAAGGTGAAATCAGGAGGGTGAATCAGAAGAAGCAGAAGAAGGAGAAGGAGAAGGTGAAGTCTGGAGGGTGAATCAGAAGAAGCAGAAGAAGGAGAAGGAGAAGATGAAATCTGGAGGGTGAATCAGAAAAAGTAGAAGAAGGAGAAGGAGAAGGTGAGGTCTTGAGGGTGAATCAGAAGAAGTAGAAGAAGGAGAAGGAGAAGGTGAAGTCTGGAGGGTGAATCAGAAGAAGCAGAAGAAGGAGAAGGAGAAGGTGAAGTCTGGAGGGTGAATCAGAAGAAGCAGAAGAAGGAGAAGGAGAAGGTGAAGTCTGGAGGGTGAATCAGAAGAAGCAGAAGAAGGAGAAGGAGAAGATGAAATCTGGAGGGTGAATCAGAAGAAGCAGAAGAAAGAGAAGGAGAAGGTGAAGTCTGGAGGGTGAATCAGAAGAAGTAGAAGAAGGAGAAGGAGAAGGTGAAGTCTGGAGGGTGAATCAGAAGAAGCAGAAGAAGGAGAAGGAGAAGGTGAAGTCTGGAGGGTGAATCAGAAGAAGCAGAAGAAGGAGAAGGAGAAGGTGAAGTCTGGAGGGTGAATCAGAAGAAGCAGAAGAAGGAGAAGGAGAAGTTGAAGTCTGGAGGGTGAATCAGAAGAAGCAGAATAAGGAGAAGTGAAGGTGAAGTCTGGAGGGTGAAGCAGAAGAAGTAGAAGAAGGAGAAGGAGAAGGTGAAGTCTGGAGGGTGTATCAGAAGAAGCAGAATCAGGAGAAGGAGAAGGTGAAGTCTGGAGGGTGAATCAGAAGAAGCAGAATAA
The DNA here is from genome assembly GCF_052327205.1 of Somniosus microcephalus. Classification (NCBI taxonomy): domain Eukaryota; kingdom Metazoa; phylum Chordata; class Chondrichthyes; order Squaliformes; family Somniosidae; genus Somniosus; species Somniosus microcephalus. Next base: position 54,474 of record NW_028225862.1, read on the forward strand.
GGAGAAGGAGAAGGTGAAGTCTGGAGGGTGAATCAGAAGAAGCAGAATAAGGAGAAGAAGAAGGTGAAGTCTGGAGGGTGAATCAGAAGAAGCAGAAGAAGGAGAAGGAGAAGATGAAGTCTGGAGGGTGAATCAGAAGAAGTAGAAGAAGGAGAAGGAGAAGGTGAAGTCTGGAGGGTGAAGCAGAAGAAGTAGAAGAAGGAGAAGGAGAAGGTGAAGTAAGGAGGGTGAATCAGAAGAAGTAGAAGAAGGAGAAGGAGAAGGTGTAGTCTGGAGGGTCAATCAGAAGAAGTAGACGAAGGAGAAGGAGAAGGTGAAGTCTGGAGGGTGAATCAGAAGAAGCAGAAGAAGGAAATGGAGAAGGTGATGTCTGGAGGGTGAATTAGAAGAAGTAGAAGACGGAGAAGGAGAAGGTGAAGTCTGGAGGGTGAATCAGAAGAAGCAGAAGAAGGAGAAGGAGAAGGTGAAGTCTGGAGGGTGAATCAGAAGAAGCAGAAGAAGGAGAAGGAGAAGGAGAAGTCTGGAGCGTGAATCAGAAGAAGCAGAAGAAGGAGAAGGAGAAGGTGAAGTCTGGAGGGTGAAGCAGAAGAAGTAGAAGAAGGAGAAGGAGAAGGTGAAGTCAGGAGGGTGAATCAGAAGAAGTAGAAGAAGGAGAAGGAGAAGGTGAGGTCAGGAGGGTGAATCAGAAGAAGCAGAAGAAGGAGAAGGAGAAGGTGAAGTCTGGAGGGTGAATCAGAAGAATCAGAAGAAGGAGAAGGAGAAGGTGAAGTCTGGAGGGTGAATCAGAAGAAGCAGAAGAAGGAGAAGGAGAAGGTGAAGTCAGGAGGGTGAATCAGAAGAAGTAGAAGAAGGAGAAGGAGAAGGTGAAGTCAGGAGGGTGAATCAGAAGAAGCAGAAGAAGGAAAAGGAGAAGGTGAAGTCTGGAGGGTGAATGAGAAGAATCAGAAGAAGGAGAAGGAGAAGGTGAAGTCTGGAGGGTGAATCAGAAGAAGCAGAAGAAAGAGAAGGAGAAGGTGAAGTCTGGAGGGTGAATCAGAAGAAGCAGAAGAAGGAGAAGTTGAAGGTGAAGTCAGGAGGGTGAATCAGAAGAAGCAGAAGATGGAGAAGGAGAAGGTGAAGTCAGGAGGGTGAATCAGAAGAGGTAGAAGAAGGAGAAGGTGAAGGTGAAGTCAGGAGGGTGAATCAGAAGAAGCAGAAGAAGGAGAAGGAGAAGGTGAAGTCTGGAGAGTGAATCAGAAGAATCAGAAGAAGGAGAAGGAGAAGGTGAAGTCTGGAGGGTGAATCAGAAGAAGCAGAAGAAGGAGAAGGAGAAGGTGAAGTCAGGAGGGTGAATCAGAAGAAGCAGAAGAAGGAGAAGGAGAAGGTGAAGTTAGGAGGGTGAATCAGAAGAAGCAGAAGAAGGAGAAGGAGCAGGTGATGTCAGGGGGATGAAGCAGAAGAAGTAGAAGAAGGAGAAGGAGAAGGTGAAGTCAGGACGGTGAAGCAGAAGAAGCAGAAGAAGGAGAAGTAGAAGGTGAAGTCTGGAGGGTGAATCAGAAGAAGTAGAAGAAGGAGAAGGAGAAGGTCAAGTCTGGAGGGTGAATCAGAAGAAGTAGAAGAAGGAGAAGGAGAAGGTGAAGTCTGGAGGGTGAAGCAGAAGAAGTAGAAGAAGGAGAAGGTGAAGTTGAAGTCAGGAGGGTGAATCAGAAGAAGTAGAAGAAGGAGAAGGAGAAGGTGAAGTCAGGAGGGTGAATCAGAAGAAGCAGAAGAAGGAGAAGGAGAAGGTGAAGTCTGGAGGGTGAATCAGAAGAAGCAGAAGAAGGAGAAGGAGAAGATGAAATCTGGAGGGTGAATCAGAAGAAGTAGAAGAAGGAGAAGGAGAAGGTGAGGTCTGGAGGGTGAATCAGAAGAAGTAGAAGAAGGAGAAGGAGAAGGTGAAGTCTGGAGGGTGAATCAGAAGAAGCAGAAGAAGGAGAAGGAGAAGGTGAAGTCAGGAGGGTGAATCAGAAGAAGCAGAAGAAGGAGAAGGAGCAGGTGATGTCAGCGGGATGAAGCAGAAGAAGTAGAAGAAGGAGAAGGAGAAGGTGAAGTCAGGACGGTGAAGCAGAAGAAGCAGAAGAAGGAGAAGGAGAAGGTGAAGTCTGGAGGGTGAATCAGAATAAGTAGAAGAAGGAGAAGGAGAAGGTCAAGTCTGGAGGGTGAATCAGAAGAAGTAGAAGAAGGAGAAGGAGAAGGTGAAGTCTGGAGGGTGAAGCAGAAGAAGTAGAAGAAGGAGAAGGAGCAGGTGAAGTCAGGAGGGTGAATCAGAAGAAGTAGAAGAAGGAGAAGGAGAAGGTGAAGTCAGGAGGGTGAATCAGAAGAAGCAGAAGAAGGAGAAGGAGAAGGTGAAGTCTGGAGGGTGAATCAGAAGAAGCAGAAGAAGGAGAAGGAGAAGGTGAAGTCAGGAGGGTGAATCAGAAGAAGCAGAAGAAGGAGAATGAGAAGGTGAAGTTAGGAGGGTGAATCAGAAGAAGCAGAAGAAGGAGAAGGAGCAGGTGATGTCAGGGGGATGAAGCAGAAGAAGTAGAAGAAGGAGAAGGAGAAGGTGAAGTCAGGACGGTGAAGCAGAAGAAGCAGAAGAAGGAGAAGTAGAAGGTGAAGTCTGGAGGGTGAATCAGAAGAAGTAGAAGAAGGAGAAGGAGAAGGTCAAGTCTGGAGGGTGAATCAGAAGAAGTAGAAGAAGGAGAAGGAGAAGGTGAAGTCTGGAGGGTGAAGCAGAAGAAGTAGAAGAAGGAGAAGGTGAAGGTGAAGTCAGGAGGGTGAATCAGAAGAAGTAGAAGAAGGAGAAGGAGAAGGTGAAGTCAGGAGGGTGAATCAGAAGAAGCAGAAGAAGGAGAAGGAGAAGGTGAAGTCTGGAGGGTGAATCAGAAGAAGCAGAAGAAGGAGAAGGAGAAGATGAAATCTGGAGGGTGAATCAGAAGAAGTAGAAGAAGGAGAAGGAGAAGGTGAGGTCTGGAGGGTGAATCAGAAGAAGTAGAAGAAGGAGAAGGAGAAGGTGAAGTCTGGAGGGTGAATCAGAAGAAGCAGAAGAAGGAGAAGGAGAAGGTGAAGTCTGGAGGGAGATTCAGAAGAAGCAGAAGAAGGAGAAGGAGAAGGTGAAGTCTGGAGGGTGAATCAGAAGAAGCAGAAGAAGGAGAAGGAGAAGATGAAATCTGGAGGGTGAATCAGAAGAAGCAGAAGAAAGAGAATGAGAAGGTGAAGTCTGGAGGGTGAATCAGAAGAAGTAGAAGAAGGAGAAGGAGAAGGTGAAGTCTGGAGGGTGAATCAGAAGAAGCAGAAGAAGGAGAAGGAGAAGGTGAAGTCTGGAGGGTGAATCAGAAGAAGCAGAAGAAGGAGAAGGAGAAGTTGAAGTCTGGAGGGTGAATCAGAAGAAGCAGAATAAGGAGAAGTGAAGGTGAAGTATGGAGGGTGAATCAGAAGAAGCAGAAGAAGGAGAAGGAGAAGGTGAAGTCTGGAGGGTGAATCAGAAGAAGTAGAACAAGGAGAAGGAGAAGGTGAAGTCTGGAGGGTGAAGCAGAAGAAGTAGAAGAAGGAGAAGGAGAAGGTGAAGTCAGGAGGGTGAATCAGAAGAAGTAGAAGAAGGAGAAGGAGAAGGTGAAGTCAGGAGGGTGAATCAGAAGAAGCAGAAGAAGGAGAAGGAGAAGGTGAAGTCTGGAGGGTGAATCAGAAGAAGCAGAATCAGGAGAAGGAGAAGGTGAAGTCTGGAGGGTGAATCAGAAGAAGCAGAATAAGGAGAAGGAGAAGGTGAAGTCTGGAGGGTGAATAAGAAGAAGCAGAAGAAGGAGAAGGAGAAGATGAAGTCTGGAGGGTGAATCAGAAGAAGTAGAAGAAGGAGAAGGAGAAGGTGAAGTCAGGAGGGTGAAGCAGAAGAAGTAGAAGAAGGAGAAGGAGAAGGTGAAGTCAAGAGGGTGAATCAGAAGAAGTAGAAGAAGGAGAAGGAGATGGTGAAGTCAGGAGGGTGAATCAGAAGAAGCAGAAGAAGGAGAAGGAGAAGGTGAAGTCTGGAGGGTGAATCAGAAGAATCAGAAGAAGGAGAAGGAGAAGGTGAAGTCTGGAGTGTGAATCAGAAGAAGCAGAAGAAAGAGAAGGAGAAGGTGAAGTCTGGAGGGTGAAGCAGAAGAAAAAGAAGAAGGAGAAGGAGAAGGTGAAGACTGGAGGGTGAATCAGAAGAAGTGGAAGAAGGAGAAGGAGAAGGTGAAGTCTGGAGGGTGAATCAGAAGAAGTAGAAGAAGGAGAAGGAGAAGGTGAAGTCTGGAGGGTGAATCAGAAGAAGCAGAAGAAGGAGAAGGAGAAGGTGAAGTCTGGAGGGTGAATCAGAAGAAGCAGAAGAAGGAGAAGGAGAAGATGAAGTCTGGAGGGTGAATCAGAAGAAGTAGAAGAAGGAGAAGGAGAAGGTGAAGTCTGGAGGGTGAATCAGAAGTAGTAGAAGAAGGAGAAGGAGAAGGTGAAGTCTGGACGGTGAATCAGAAGAAACAGAAGAAGGAGAAGGAGAAGGTGAAGTCTGGAGGGTGAATCAGAAGAAGTAGAAGAAGGAGAAGGAGAAGGTGTAGTCTGGAGGGTGAATCAGAAGAAGTAGACGAAGGAGAAGGAGAAGGTGAAGTCTGGAGGGTGAATCAGAAGAAGCAGAAGAAGGAGATGGAGAAGGTGAAGTCTGGAGGGTGAATCAGAAGAAGTAGAAGAAGGAGAAGGAGAAGATGAAGTCTGGAGGGTGAAGCAGAAGAATTAGAAGATGGAGAAGGAGAAGGTGAAGTCAGGAGGGTGAATCAGAAGAAGCAGAAGAAGGAGAAGGAGAAGGTGAAGTCTGGAGGGTGAATCAGAAGAATCAGAAGAATGAGAAGGAGAAGGTGAAGTCTGGAGGGTGAATCAGAAGAAGCAGAAGAAAGAGAAGGAGAAGGTGAAGTCTGGAGGGTGAATCAGAAGAAGCAGAAGAAGGAGAAGGAGAAGGTGAAGTCTGGAGGGTGAATCAGAAGAAGTAGAAGAAGGAGAAGGAGAAGTTGAAGTCTGGAGGGTGAAGCAGAAGAATTAGAAGATGGAGAAGGAGAAGGTGAAGTCAGGAGGGTGAATCAGAAGAAGTAGAAGAAGGAGAAGGAGAAGGTGAAGTCAGGAGGGTGAATCGGAAGAAGCAGAAGATGGAGAAGGAGAAGGTGAAGTCTGGAGGGTGAATCAGAAGAATCAGAAGAAGGAGAAGGAGAAGGTGAAGTCTGGAGGGTGAATCAGAAGAAGCAGAGGAAGGAGAAGGAGAAGGTAAAGTCTGGAGGGTGAATCAGAAGAAGCAGAATAAGGAGAAGGAGAAGGTGAAGTCTGGAGGGTGAATCAGAAGAAGCAGAATAAGGAGAAGGAGAAGGTGAAGTCTGGAGGGTGAATCAGAAGAAGCAGAAGAAGGAGAAGGAGAAGGTGAAGTCTGGAGGGTGAATCAGAAGAAGTAGAAGAAGGAGAAGGAGAAGGTGAAGTCTGGAGGGTGAAGCAGAAGAAGTAGAAGAAGGAGAAGGAGAAGGTGAAGTCAGGTGGGTGAATCAGAAGAAGTAGAAGAAGGAGAAGGAGAAGGTGAAGTCAGGAGGGTGAATCAGAAGAAGCAGAAGAAGGAGAAGGAGAAGGTGAAGTCTGGAGGGTGAATCAGAAGAATCAGAAGAAGGAGAAGGAGAAGGTGAAGTCTGGAGGGTGAATCAGAAGAAGCAGAAGAAAGAGAAGGAGAAGGTGAAGTCTGGAGGGTGAAGCAGAAGAAACAGAAGAAGGAGAAGGAGAAGGTGAATACTGGAGGGTGACTCAGAAGAAGTAGAAGAAGGAGAAGGAGAAGGTGAAGTCTGGAGGGTGAATCAGAAGAAGTAGAAGAAGGAGAAGGAGAAGGTGAAGTCTGGAGGGTGAATCAGAAGAAGCAGAAGAAGGAGAAGGAGAAGGTGAAGTCTGGAGGGTGAATCAGAAGAAGCAGAAGAAGGAGAAGGAGAAGATGAAGTCTGGAGGGTGAATCAGAAGAAGTAGAAGAAGGAGAAGGAGAAGGTGAAGTCTGGAGGGTGAATCAGAAGTAGTAGAAGAAGGAGAAGGAGAAGGTGAAGTCTGGAGGGTGAATCAGAAGAAACAGAAGAAGGAGAAGGAGAAGGTGAAGTCTGGAGTGTGAATCAGAAGAAGTAGAAGAAGGAGAAGGAGAAGGTGTAGTCTGGAGGGTGAATCAGAAGAAGTAGACGAAGGAGAAGGAGAAGGTGAAGTCTGGAGGGTGAATCAGAAGAAGCAGAAGAAGGAGATGGAGAAGGTGAAGTCTGGAGGGTGAATCAGAAGAAGTAGAAGAAGGAGAAGGAGAAGGTGAAGTCTGGAGGGTGAATCAGAAGAAGCAGAAGAAGGAGAAGGAGAAGGTGAAGTCTGGAGGGTGAATCAGAAGAAGCAGAAGAAGGAGAAGGAGAAGGTGAAGTCTGGAGGGTGATTCAGAAGAAGCAGAATAAGGAGAAGGAGAAGGTGAAGTCTGGAGGGTGAATCAGAAGAAGCAGAAGAAGGAGAAGGAGAAGGTGAAGTCTGGAGGGTGAATCAGAAGAAGTAGAAGAAGGAGAAGGAGAAGGTGAAGTCTGGAGGGTGAATCAGAAGAAGTAGAAGAAGGAGAAGGAGAAGGTGAAGTCTGGAGGGTGAATCAGAAGAAGTAGAAGAAGGAGAAGGAGAAGGTGTAGTCTGGAGGGTGAATCAGAAGAAGCAGAAGAAGGAGAAGGAGAAGGTGAAGTCTGGAGGGTGAATCAGAAGAAGCAGAAGTAGGAGAAGGAGAAGGTGAAGTCTGGAGGGTGAATCAGAAGAAGCAGAAGAAGGAGAAGGAGAAGGTGAAGTCAGGAGGGTGAATCAGAAGAAGCAGAAGAAGGAGAAGGAGAAGGTGAAGTTAGGAGGGTGAATCAGAAGAAGCAGAAGAAGGAGAAGGAGCAGGTGATGTCAGGGGGATGAAGCAGAAGAAGTAGAAGAAGGAGAAGGAGAAGGTGAAGTCAGGACGGTGAAGCAGAAGAAGCAGAAGAAGGAGAAGGAGAAGGTGAAGTCTGGAGGGTGAATCAGAAGAAGTAGAAGAAGGAAAAGGAGAAGGTCAAGTCTGGAGGGTGAATCAGAAGAAGTAGAAGAAGGAGAAGGAGAAGGTGAAGTCTGGAGGGTGAAGCAGAAGAAGTAGAAGAAGGAGAAGGAGAAGGTGAAGTCAGGAGGGTGAATCAGAAGAAGTAGAAGAAGGAGAAGGAGAAGGTGAAGTCAGGAGGGTGAATCAGAAGAAGCAGAAGAAGGAGAAGGAGAAGGTGAAGTCTGGAGGGTGAATCAGAAGAATCAGAAGAAGGAGAAGGAGAAGGTGAAGTCTGGAGGGTGAATCAGAAGAAGCAGAAGAAAGAGAAGGAGAAGGTGAAGTCTGGAGGGTGAAGCAGAAGAAACAGAAGAAGGAGAAGGAGAAGGTGAATACTGGAGGGTGAATCAGAAGAAGTAGAAGAAGGAGAAGGAGAAGGTGAAGTCTGGAGGGTGAATCAGAAGAAGTAGAAGAAGGAGAAGGAGAAGGTGAAGTCTGGAGGGTGAATCAGAAGAAGCAGAAGAAGGAGAAGGAGAAGGTGAAGTCTGGAGGGTGAATCAGAAGAAGCAGAAGAAGGAGAAGGAGAAGATGAAGTCTGGAGGGTGAATCAGAAGAAGTAGAAGAAGGAGAAGGAGAAGGTGAAGTCTGGAGGGTGAATCAGAAGTAGTAGAAGAAGGAGAAGGAGAAGGTGAAGTCTGGAGGGTGAATCAGAAGAAGTAGAAGAAGGAGAAGGAGAAGGTGTAGTCTGGAGGGTGAATCAGAAGAAGTAGACGAAGGAGAACGAGAAGGTGAAGTCTGGAGGGTGAATCAGAAGAAGCAGAAGAAGGAGATGGAGAAGGTGAAGTCTGGAGGGTGAATCAGAAGAAGTAGAAGAAGGAGAAGGAGAAGGTGAAGTCTGGAGGGTGAATCAGAAGAAGCAGAAGAAGGAGAAGGAGAAGGTGAAGTCTGGAGGGTGAATCAGAAGAAGCAGAAGAAGGAGAAGGAGAAGGTGAAGTCTGGAGGGTGATTCAGAAGAAGCAGAATAAGGAGAAGGAGAAGGTGAAGTCTGGAGGGTGAATCAGAAGAAGCAGAAGAAGGAGAAGGAGAAGGTGAAGTCTGGAGGGTGAATCAGAAGAAGTAGAAGAAGGAGAAGGAGAAGGTGAAGTCTGGAGGGTGAATCAGAAGAAGTAGAAGAAGGAGAAGGAGAAGGTGAAGTCTGGAGGGTGAATCAGAAGAAGTAGAAGAAGGAGAAGGAGAAGGTGTAGTCTGGAGGGTGAATCAGAAGAAGCAGAAGAAGGAGAAGGAGAAGGTGAAGTCTGGAGGGTGAATCAGAAGAAGCAGAAGAAGGAGAAGGAGAAGGTGAAGTCTGGAGGGTGAATCAGAAGAAGCAGAAGAAGGAGAAGGAGAAGGTGAAGTCAGGAGGGTGAATCAGAAGAAGCAGAAGAAGGAGAAGGAGAAGGTGAAGTTAGGAGGGTGAATCAGAAGAAGCAGAAGAAGGAGAAGGAGCAGGTGATGTCAGGGGGATGAAGCAGAAGAAGTAGAAGAAGGAGAAGGAGAAGGTGAAGTCAGGACGGTGAAGCAGAAGAAGCAGAAGAAGGAGAAGGAGAAGGTGAAGTCTGGAGGGTGAATCAGAAGAAGTAGAAGAAGGAAAAGGAGAAGGTCAAGTCTGGAGGGTGAATCAGAAGAAGTAGAAGAAGGAGAAGGAGAAGGTGAAGTCTGGAGGGTGAAGCAGAAGAAGTAGAAGAAGGAGAAGGAGAAGGTGAAGTCAGGAGGGTGAATCAGAAGAAGTAGAAGAAGGAGAAGGAGAAGGTGAAGTCAGGAGGGTGAATCAGAAGAAGCAGAAGAAGGAGAAGGAGAAGGTGAAGTCTGGAGGGTGAATCAGAAGAATCAGAAGAAGGAGAAGGAGAAGGTGAAGTCTGGAGGGTGAATCAGAAGAAGCAGAAGAAAGAGAAGGAGAAGGTGAAGTCTGGAGGGTGAATCAGAAGAAGTAGAAGAAGGAGAAGGAGAAGGTGAAGTCAGGAGGGTGAATCAGAAGAAGTAGAAGAAGGAGAAGGAGAAGGTGAAGTCAGGAGGGTGAATCAGAAGAATCAGAAGAAGGAGAAGGAGAAGGTGAAGTCTGGAGGGTGAATCAGTAGAAGCAGAGGAAGGAGAAGGAGAAGGTAAAGTCTGGAGGGTGAATCAGAAGAAGCAGAATAAGGAGAAGGAGAAGGTGAAGTCTGGAGGGTGAATCAGAAGAAGCAGAATAAGGAGAAGGAGAAGGTGAAGTCTGGAGGGTGAATCAGAAGAAGCAGAAGAAGGAGAAGGAGAAGGTGAAGTCTGGAGGGTGAATCAGAAGAAGTAGAAGAAGGAGAAGGAGAAGGTGTAGTCTGGAGGGTGAAGCAGAAGAAGTAGAAGAAGGAGAAGGAGAAGGTGAAGTCAGGTGGGTGAATCAGAAGAAGTAGAAGAAGGAGAAGGAGAAGGTGAAGTCAGGAGGGTGAATCAGAAGAAGCAGAAGAAGGAGAAGGAGAAGGTGAAGTCTGGAGGGTGAATCAGAAGAATCAGAAGAAGGAGAAGGAGAAGGTGAAGTCTGGAGGGTGAATCAGAAGAAGCAGAAGAAAGAGAAGGAGAAGGTGAAGTCTGGAGGGTGAAGCAGAAGAAACAGAAGAAGGAGAAGGAGAAGGTGAATACTGGAGGGTGAATCAGAAGAAGTAGAAGAAGGAGAAGGAGAAGGTGAAGTCTGGAGGGTGAATCAGAAGAAGTAGAAGAAGGAGAAGGAGAAGGTGAAGTCTGGAGGGTGAATCAGAAGAAGCAGAAGAAGGAGAAGGAGAAGGTGAAGTCTGGAGGGTGAATCAGAAGAAGCAGAAGAAGGAGAAGGAGAAGATGAAGTCTGGAGGGTGAATCAGAAGAAGTAGAAGAAGGAGAAGGAGAAGGTGAAGTCTGGAGGGTGAATCAGAAGTAGTAGAGGAAGGAGAAGGAGAAGGTGAAGTCTGGAGGGTGAATCAGAAGAAACAAAAGAAGGAGAAGGAGAAGGTGAAGTCTGGAGTGTGAATCAGAAGAAGTAGAAGAAGGAGAAGGAGAAGGTGTAGTCTGGAGGGTGAATCAGAAGAAGTAGACGAAGGAGAAGGAGAAGGTGAAGTCTGGAGGGTGAATCAGAAGAAGCAGAAGAAGGAGATGGAGAAGGTGAAGTCTGGAGGGTGAATCAGAAGAAGTAGAAGAAGGAGAAGGAGAAGGTGAAGTCTGGAGGGTGAATCAGAAGAAGCAGAAGAAGGAGAAGGAGAAGGTGAAGTCTGGAGGGTGAATCAGAAGAAGCAGAAGAAGGAGAAGGAGAAGGTGAAGTCTGGAGGGTGATTCAGAAGAAGCAGAATAAGGAGAAGGAGAAGGTGAAGTCTGGAGGGTGAATCAGAAGAAGCAGAAGAAGGAGAAGGAGAAGGTGAAGTCTGGAGGGTGAATCAGAAGAAGTAGAAGAAGGAGAAGGAGAAGGTGAAGTCTGGAGGGTGAATCAGAAGAAGTAGAAGAAGGAGAAGGAGAAGGTGAAGTCTGGAGGGTGAATCAGAAGAAGTAGAAGAAGGAGAAGGAGAAGGTGTAGTCTGGAGGGTGAATCAGAAGAAGCAGAAGAAGGAGAAGGAGAAGGTGAAGTCTGGAGGGTGAATCAGAAGAAGCAGAAGAAGGAGAAGGAGAAGGTGAAGTCTGGAGGGTGAATCAGAAGAAGCAGAAGAAGGAGAAGGAGAAGGTGAAGTCAGGAGGGTGAATCAGAAGAAGCAGAAGAAGGAGAAGGAGAAGGTGAAGTTAGGAGGGTGAATCAGAAGAAGCAGAAGAAGGAGAAGGAGCAGGTGATGTCAGGGGGATGAAGCAGAAGAAGTAGAAGAAGGAGAAGGAGAAGGTGAAGTCAGGACGGTGAAGCAGAAGAAGCAGAAGAAGGAGAAGGAGAAGGTGAAGTCTGGAGGGTGAATCAGAAGAAGTAGAAGAAGGAAAAGGAGAAGGTCAAGTCTGGAGGGTGAATCAGAAGAAGTAGAAGAAGGAGAAGGAGAAGGTGAAGTCTGGAGGGTGAAGCAGAAGAAGTAGAAGAAGGAGAAGGAGAAGGTGAAGTCAGGAGGGTGAATCAGAAGAAGTAGAAGAAGGAGAAGGAGAAGGTGAAGTCAGGAGGGTGAATCAGAAGAAGCAGAAGAAGGAGAAGGAGAAGGTGAAGTCTGGAGGGTGAATCAGAAGAATCAGAAGAAGGAGAAGGAGAAGGTGAAGTCTGGAGGGTGAATCAGAAGAAGCAGAAGAAAGAGAAGGAGAAGGTGAAGTCTGGAGGGTGAATCAGAAGAAGTAGAAGAAGGAGAAGGAGAAGGTGAAGTCTGGAGGGTGAATCAGAAGAAGCAGAAGAAGGAGAAGGAGAAGGTGAAGTCTGGAGGGTGAATCAGATGAAGTAGAAGAAGGAGAAGGAGAAGTTGAAGTCTGGAGGGTGAAGCAGAAGAATTAGAAGATGGAGAAGGAGAAGGTGAAGTCAGGAGGGTGAATCAGAAGAACTAGAAGAAGGAGAAGGAGAAGGTGAAGTCAGGAGGGTGAATCGGAAGAAGCAGAAGATGGAGAAGGAGAAGGTGAAGTCTGGAGGGTGAATCAGAAGAATCAGAAGAAGGACAAGGAGAAGGTGAAGTCTGGAGGGTGAATCAGAAGAAGCAGAGGAAGGAGAAGGAGAAGGTAAAGTCTGGAGGGTGAATCAGAAGAAGCAGAATAAGGAGAAGGAGAAGGTGAAGTCTGGAGGGTGAATCAGAAGAAGCAGAATAAGGAGAAGGAGAAGGTGAAGTCTGGAGGGTGAATCAGAAGAAGCAGAAGAAGGAGAAGGAGAAGGTGAAGTCTGGAGGGTGAATCAGAAGAAGTAGAAGAAGGAGAAGGAGAATGTGAAGTCTGGAGGGTGAAGCAGAAGAAGTAGAAGAAGGAGAAGGAGAAGGTGAAGTCAGGTGGGTGAATCAGAAGAAGTAGAAGAAGGAGAAGGAGAAGGTGAAGTCAGGAGGGTGAATCAGAAGAAGCAGAAGAAGGAGAAGGAGAAGGTGAAGTCTGGAGGGTGAATCAGAAGAATCAGAAGAAGGAGAAGGAGAAGGTGAAGTCTGGAGGGTGAATCAGAAGAAGCAGAAGAAAGAGAAGGAGAAGGTGAAGTCTGGAGGGTGAAGCAGAAGAAACAGAAGAAGGAGAAGGAGAAGGTGAAGACTGGAGGGTGAATCAGAAGAAGTAGAAGAAGGAGAAGGAGAAGGTGAAGTCTGGAGGGTGAATCAGAAGAAGTAGAAGAAGGAGAAGGAGAAGGTGAAGTCTGGAGGGTGAATCAGAAGAAGCAGAAGAAGGAGAAGGAGAAGGTGAAGTCTGGAGGGTGAATCAGAAGAAGCAGAAGAAGGAGAAGGAGAAGATGAAGTCTGGAGGGTGAATCAGAAGAAGTAGTAAAAGGAGAAGGAGAAGGTGAAGTCTGGAGGGTGAATCAGAAGTAGTAGAAGAAGGAGAAGGAGAAGGTGAAGTCTGGAGGGTGAATCAGAAGAAACAGAAGAAGGAGAAGGAGAAGTGGAAGTCTGGAGGGTGAATCAGAAGAAGTAGAAGAAGGAGAAGGAGAAGGTGTAGTCTGGAGGGTGAATCAGAAGAAGTAGACGAAGGAGAAGGAGAAGGTGAAGTCTGGAGGGTGAATCAGAAGAAGCAGAAGAAGGAGATGGAGAAGGTGAAGTCTGGAGGGTGAATCAGAAGAAGTAGAAGAAGGAGAAGGAGAAGGTGAAGTCTGGAGGGTGAATCAGAAGAAGCAGAAGAAGGAGAAGGAGAAGGTGAAGTCTGGAGGGTGAATCAGAAGAAGCAGAAGAAGGAGAAGGAGAAGGTGAAGTCTGGAGGGTAATTCAGAAGAAGCAGAATAAGGAGAAGGAGAAGGTGAAGTCTGGAGGGTGAATCAGAAGAAGCAGAAGAAGGAGAAGGAGAAGGTGAAGTCTGGAGGGTGAATCAGAAGAAGTAGAAGAAGGAGAAGGAGAAGGTGAAGTCTGGAGGGTGAATCAGAAGAAGTAGAAGAAGGAGAAGGAGAAGGTGAAGTCTGGAGGGTGAATCAGAAGAAGTAGAAGAAGGAGAAGGAGAAGCTGAAGTCTGGAGGGTGAAGCAGAAGAAGTAGAAGAAGGAGAAGGAGAAGGTGAAGTCAGGAGGGTGAATCAGAAGATGTAGAAGAAGGAGAAGGAGAAGGTGAAGTCAGGAGGGTGAATCAGAAGAAGCAGAAGAAGGAGAAGGAGAAGGTGAAGTCTGGAGGGTGAATCAGAAGAATCAGAAGAAGGAGAAGGAGAAGGTGAAGTCTGGAGGGTGAATCAGAAGAAGCAGAAGAAAGAGAAGGAGAAGGTGAAGTCTGGAGGGTGAATCAGAAGAAGTAGAAGAAGGAGAAGGAGAAGGTGAAGTCTGGAGGGTGAATCAGAAGAAGCAGAAGAAGGAGAAGGAGAAGGTGAAGTCTGGAGGGTGAATCAGAAGAAGTAGACGAAGGAGAAGGAGAAGGTGAAGTCTGTAGGGTGAATCAGAAGAAGCAGAAGAAGGAGATGGAGAAGGTGAAGTCTGGAGGGCTAATCAGAAGAAGCAGAAGAAGGAGAAGGAGAAGGTGAAGTCTGGAGGGTGAATCAGAAGAAGAAGAAGAAGGAGAAGGAGAAGGTGAAGTCTGGAGGGTGAAGCAGAAGAAGTAGAAGAAGGAGAAGGAGAAGGTGAAGTCAGGTGGGTGAATCAGAAGAAGTAGAAGAAGGAGAAGGAGAAGGTGAATTCAGGAGGGTGAATCAGAAGAAGCAGAAGAAGGAGAAGGAGAAGGTGAAGTCTGGAGGGTGAATCAGAAGAATCAGAAGAAGGAGAAGGAGAAGGTGAAGTCTGGAGGGTGAATCAGAAGAAGCAGAAGAAAGAGAAGGAGAAGGTGAAGTCTGGAGGGTGAAGCAGAAGAAACAGAAGAAGGAGAAGGAGAAGGTGAAGACTGGAGGGTGAATCAGAAGAAGTAGAAGAAGGAGAAGGAGAAGGTGAAGTCTGGAGGGTGAATCAGAAGAAGTAGAAGAAGGAGAAGGAGAAGGTGAAGTCTGGAGGGTGAATCAGAAGAAGCAGAAGAAGGAGAAGGAGAAGGTGAAGTCTGGAGGGTGAATCAGAAGAAGCAGAAGAAGGAGAAGGAGAAGATGAAGTCTGGAGGTTGAATCAGAAGAAGTAGAAGAAGGAGAAGGAGAAGGTGAAGTCTGGAGGGTGAATCAGAAGTAGTAGAAGAAGGAGAAGGAGAAGGTGAAGTCTGGAGGGTGAATCAGAAGAAACAGAAGAAGGAGAAGGAGAAGGTGAAGTCTGGAGGGTGAATCAGAAGAAGTAGAAGAAGGAGAAGGAGAAGGTGTAGTCTGGAGGGTGAATCAGAAGAAGTAGACGAAGGAGAAGGAGAAGGTGAAGTCTGGAGGGTGAATCAGAAGAAGCAGAAGAAGGAGATGGAGAAGGTGCAGTCTGGAGGGTGAATCAGAAGAAGTAGAAGAAGGAGAAGGAGAAGGTGAAGTCTGGAGGGTGAATCAGAAGAAGCAGAAGAAGGAGAAGGAGAAGGTGAAGTCTGGAGGGTGAATCAGAAGAAGTAGACGAAGGAGAAGGAGAAGGTGAAGTCTGGAGGGTGAATCAGAAGAAGAAGGAGAAGGAGAAGGTGAAGTCTGGAGGGTGAATCAGAAGAAGTAGAAGAAGGAGAAGGAGAAGGTGAAGTCTGGAGGGTGAATCAGAAGAAGCAGAAGAAGGAGAAGGAGAAGGTGAAGTCTGGAGGGTGAATCAGAAGAAGAAGGAGAAGGAGAAGGTGAAGTCTGGAGGGTGAATCAGAAGAAGTAGAAGAAGGAGAAGGAGAAGGTGAAGTCTGGAGGGTGAATCAGAAGAAGCAGAAGAAGGAGAAGGAGAAGGTGAAGTCTGGAGGGTGAATCAGAAGAAGCAGAAGAAGGAGAAGGAGAAGGTGAAGTCTGGAGGGTGAAACAGAAGAAGCAGAATAAGGAGAAGGAGAAGGTGAAGTCAGGAGGGTGAATCAGAAGAAGCAGAAGAAGGAGAAGGAGAAGGTGAAGTTTGGAGGGTGAATCAGAAGAATCAGAAGAAGGAGAAGGAGAAGGTGAAGTCTGGAGGGTGAATCAGAAGAAGCAGAAGAAAGAGAAGGAGAAGGTGAAGTCTGGAGGGTGAATCAGAAGAAGCAGAAGAAGGAGAAGGAGAAGGTGAAGTCTGGAGGGTGAATCAGAAGAAGCAGAAGAAGGAGAAGGAGAAGATGAAGTCTGGAGGGTGAATCAGAAGAAGCAGAAGAAGGAGAAGGAGAAGGTGAAGTCTGGAGGGTGAATCAGAAGAAGCAGAAGAAGGAGAAGGAGAACGTGAAGTTTGGAGGGTGAAGCAGAAGAAACAGAAGAAGGAGAAGGAGAAGGTGAAGACTGGAGGGTGAATCTGAAGAAGTAGAAGAAGGAGAAGGAGAAGGTGAAGTCTGGAGGGTGAATCAGAAGAAGTAGAAGAAGGAGAAGGAGAAGGTGAAGTCTGGAGGGTGAATCAGAAGAAGCAGAAGAAGGAGAAGGAGAAGGTGAAGTCTGGAGGGTGAATCAGAAGAAGCAGAAGAAGGAGAAGGAGAAGATGAAGTCTGGAGGGTGAATCAGAAGAAGCAGAAGAAGGAGAAGGAGAAGGTGAAGTCTGGAGGGTGAATCAGAAGAAGCAGAAGAAGGAGAAGGAGAAGGTGAAGTCTGGAGGGTGAATCAGAAGAATCAGAAGAAGGAGAAGGAGAGGGTGAAG
Organism: Somniosus microcephalus; assembly: GCF_052327205.1. Classification (NCBI taxonomy): domain Eukaryota; kingdom Metazoa; phylum Chordata; class Chondrichthyes; order Squaliformes; family Somniosidae; genus Somniosus; species Somniosus microcephalus. Next base: position 70,180 of record NW_028225862.1, read on the forward strand.
TCTGGAGGGTGAATCAGAAGAAGCAGAAGAAAGAGAAGGAGAAGGTGAAGTCTGGAGGGTGAAGCAGAAGAAACAGAAGAAGGAGAAGGAGAAGGTGAAGAATGGAGGGTGAATCTGAAGAAGGAGAAGAAGGAGAAGGAGAAGGTGAAGTCTGGAGGGTGAATCAGAAGAAGTAGAAGAAGGAGAAGGAGAAGGTGAAGTCTGGAGGGTGAATCAGAAGAAGCAGAAGAAGGAGAAGGAGAAGGTGAAGTCTGGAGGGTGAATCAGAAGAAGCAGAAGAAGGAGAAGGAGAAGATGAAGTCTGGAGGGTGAATCAGAAGAAGCAGAAGAAGGAGAAGGAGAAGGTGAAGTCTGGAGGGTGAAACAGAAGAAGCAGAAGAAGGAGAAGGAGAAGGAGAAGTCTGGAGGGTGAATCAGAAGAAGCAGAAGAAGGAGAAGGAGAAGGTGAAGTCAGGAGGGTGAATCAGAAGAAGCAGAAGAAGGAGAAGGAGAAGGTGAAGTTAGGAGGGTGAATCAGAAGAAGCAGAAGAAGGAGAAGGAGCAGGTGAAGTCAGGGGGTGAAGCAGAAGAAGTAGAAGAAGGAGAAGGAGAAGGTGAAGTCAGGATGGTGAAGCAGAAGAAGCAGAAGAAGGAGAAGGAGAAGGTGAAGTCTGGAGGGCGCAGCAGAAGAAGCAGAAGAAGGAGAAGGAGAAGGTGAAGTCTGGAGGGTGAAGCAGAAGAAGCAGAAGAAGGAGAAGGAGAAGGTGAAGTCAGGAGAGTGAAGCAGAAGAAGCAGAAGAAGGAGAAGGAGAAGGTGAAGTCTGGAGGGTGAAGCAGAAGAAGCAGAAGAAGGAGAAGGAGAAGGTGATGTCTGGAGGGCGAAGCAGAAGAAGCAGAAGAAGGAGAAGGAGAAGGTGAAGTCTGGAGGGTGAAGCAGAGGAAGCAGAAGAAGGAGAAGGAGAAGGTGAAGTCTGGAGGGTGAATCAGAAGAAGTAGAAGAAGGAGAAGGAGAAGGTGAAGTCAGGAGGGTGAATCGGAAGAAGTAGAAGAAGGAGAAGGAGAAGGTGAAGTCTGGAGGGTGAATCAGAAGAAGTAGAAGAAGGAGAAGGAGAAGGTGAAGTCTGGAGGGTGAATCAGAAGAAGCAGAAGAAGGAGAAGGAGAAGGTGATGTCTGGAGGGCGAATCAGAAGAAGCAGAAGAAGGAAAAGGAGAAGGTGAAGTCTGGAGGGTGAAGCAGAAGAAGCAGAAGAAGGAGAAGGAGAAGGTGAAGTCTGGAGGGTGAATCAGAAGAAGTAGAAGAAGGAGAAGGAGAAGGTGAAGTCAGGAGGGTGAAGCAGAAGAAGCAGAAGAAGGAGAAGGAGAAGGTGAAGTCAGGAGGGTGAATCGGAAGAAGTAGAAGAAGGAGAAGGAGAAGGTGAAGTCTGGAGGGTGAATCAGAAGAAGTAGAAGAAGGAGAAGGAGAAGGTGAAGTCTGGAGGGTGAATCAGAAGAAGTAGAAGAAGGAGAAGGGGAAGGTGAAGTCTGGAGGGTGAATCAGAAGAAGCAGAAGAAGGAGAAGGAGAAGGTGAAGTCTGGAGGGAGAAGCAGAAGAAGTAGAAGAAGGAGAAGGAGAAGGTGAAGTCTGGAGGGTGAATCAGAAGAAGTAGAAGAAGGAGAAGGAGAAGGTGAAGTCTGGAGGGTGAATCAGAAGAAGTAGAAGAAGGAGAAGGAGAAGGTGAAGTCTGGAGGGTGAATCAGAAGAAACAGAAGAAGGAGAAGGAGAAGGTGAAGTCTGGAGGGTGAATCAGAAGAAGCAGAAGAAGGAGAAGGAGAAGGTGAAGTCTGGAGGGTGAAACAGAAGAAGCAGAATAAGGAGAAGGAGAAGGTGAAGTCAGGAGGGTGAATCAGAAGAAGCAGAAGAAGGAGAAGGAGAAGGTGAAGTAAGGAGGGTGAATCAGAAGAAGCAGAAGAAGGAGAAGGAGAAGGTGAAGTCTGGAGTGTGAAGCAGAAGAAGCAAAAGAAGGAGAAGGAGAAGGTGAAGTCTGGAGGGTGAATCAGAAGAAGTAGAAGAAGGAGAAGGAGAAGGTGAAGTCTGGAGGGTGAAGCAGAAGAAGTAGAAGAAGGAGAAGGAGAAGGTGAAGTCAGGAGGGTGAATCAGAAGAAGTAGAAGAAGGAGAAGGAGAAGGTGAAGTCAGGAGGGTGAATCAGAAGAAGCAGAAGAAGGAGAAGGAGAAGGTGAAGTCTGGAGGGTGAATCAGAAGAATCAGAAGAAGGAGAAGGAGAAGTTGAAGTCTGGAGGGTGAATCAGAAGAAGCAGAAGAAAGATAAGGAGAAGGTGAAGTCTGGAGGGTGAAGCAGAAGAAACAGAAGAAGGAGAAGGAGAAGGTGAAGACTGGAGGGTGAATCTGAAGAAGTAGAAGAAGGAGAAGGAGAAGGTGAAGTCTGGAGGGTGAATCAGAAGAAGTAGAAGAAGGAGAAGGAGAAGGTGAAGTCTGGAGGGTGAATCAGAAGAAGCAGAAGAAGGAGAAGGAGAAGGTGAAGTCTGGAGGGTGAATCAGAAGAAGCAGAAGAAGGAGAAGGAGAAGATGAAGTCTGGAGGGTGAATCAGAAGAAGCAGAAGAAGGAGAAGGAGAAGGTGAAGTCTGGAGGGTGAATCAGAAGAAGCAGAAGAAGGAGAAGGAGAAGGTGAAGTCTGGAGGGTGAATCAGAAGAATCAGAAGAAGGAGAAGGAGAGGGTGAAGTCTGGAGGGTGAATCAGAAGAAGCAGAAGAAAGAGAAGAAGAAGGTGAAGTCTGGAGGGTGAAGCAGAAGAAACAGAAGAAGGAGAAGGAGTAGGTGAAGACTGGAGGGTGAATCTGAAGAAGGAGAAGAATGGAGAAGGGAAGGTGATGTCTGGAGGGTGAATCAGAAGAAGTAGAAGAAGGAGAAGGAGAAGGTGAAGTCTGGAGGGTGAATCAGAAGAAGCAGAAGAAGGAGAAGGAGAAGGTGAAGTCTGGAGGGTGAATCAGAAGAAGCAGAAGAAGGAGAAGGAGAAGATGAAGTCTGGAGGGTGAATCAGAAGAAGCAGAAGAAGGAGAAGGAGAAGGTGAAGTATGGAGGGTGAAACAGAAGAAGCAGAAGAAGTAGAAGGAGAAGGTGAAGTCTGGAGGGTGAATCAGAAGAAGCAGAAGAAGGAGAAGGAGAAGGTGAAGTCAGGAGGGTGAATCAGAAGAAGCAGAAGAAGGAGAAGGAGAAGGTGAAGTTAGGAGGGTGAATCAGAAGAAGCAGAAGAAGGAGAAGGAGCAGGTGAAGTCAGGGGGTGAAGCAGAAGACGTAGAAGAAGGAGAAGGAGAATGTGAAGTCAGGACGGTGAAGCAGAAGAAGCAGAAGAAGGAGAAGGAGAAGGTGAAGTCTGGAGGGCGCAGCAGAAGAAGCAGAAGAAGGAGAAGGAGAAGGTGAAGTCTGGAGGGTGAAGCAGAAGAAGCAGAAGAAGGAGAAGGAGAAGGTGAAGTCTGGAGGGTGAATCAGAAGAAGTTGAAGAAGGAGAAGGAGAAGGTGAAGTCAGGAGAGTGAAGCAGAAGAAGCAGAAGAAGGAGAAGGAGAAGGTGAAGTCTGGAGGGTGAAGCAGAAGAAGCAGAAGAAGGAGAAGGAGAAGGTGATGTCTGGAGGGCGAAGCAGAAGAAGCAGAACAAGGAGAAGGAGAAGGTGAAGTCTGGAGGGTGAAGCAGAGGAAGCAGAAGAAGGAGAAGGAGAAGGTGAAGTCTGGAGGGTGAATCAGAAGAAGTAGAAGAAGGAGAAGGAGAAGGTGAAGTCAGGAGGGTGAAGCAGAAGAAGCAGAAGAAGGAGAAGGAGAAGGTGAAGTCAGGAGGGTGAATCGGAAGAAGTAGAAGAAGGAGAAGGAGAAGGTGAAGTCTGGAGGGTGAATCAGAAGAAGTAGAAGAAGGAGAAGTAGAAGGTGAAGTCTGGAGGGTGAATCAGAAGAAGTAGAAGAAGGAGAAGGAGAAGGTGAAGTCTGGAGGGTGAATCAGAAGAAGCAGAAGAAGGAGAAGGAGAAGGTGATGTCTGGAGGGCGAATCAGAAGAAGCAGAAGAAGGAGAAGGAGAAGGTGAAGTCTGGAGGGTGAAGCAGAAGAAGCAGAAGAAGGAGAAGGAGAAGGTGAAGTCTGGAGGGTGAATCAGAAGAAGTAGAAGAAGGAGAAGGAGAAGGTGAAGTCAGGAGGGTGAAGCAGAAGAAGCAGAAGAAGGAGAAGGAGAAGGTGAAGTCAGGAGGGTGAATCGGAAGAAGTAGAAGAAGGAGAAGGAGAAGGTGAAGTCTGGAGGGTGAATCAGAAGAAGTAGAAGAAGGAGAAGGAGAATGTGAAGTCTGGAGGGTGAATCAGAAGAAGTAGAAGAAGGAGAAGGGGAAGGTGAAGTCTGGAGGGTGAATCAGAAGAAGCAGAAGAAGGAGAAGGAGAAGGTGAAGTATGGAGGGTGAAACAGAAGAAGCAGAAGAAGTAGAAGGAGAAGGTGAAGTCTGGAGGGTGAATCAGAAGAAGCAGAAGAAGGAGAAGGAGAAGGTGAAGTCAGGAGGGTGAATCAGAAGAAGCAGAAGAAGGAGAAGGAGAAGGTGAAGTTAGGAGGGTGAATCAGAAGAAGCAGAAGAAGGAGAAGGAGCAGGTGAAGTCAGGGGGTGAAGCAGAAGACGTAGAAGAAGGAGAAGGAGAATGTGAAGTCAGGACGGTGAAGCAGAAGAAGCAGAAGAAGGAGAAGGAGAAGGTGAAGTCTGGAGGGCGCAGCAGAAGAAGCAGAAGAAGGAGAAGGAGAAGGTGAAGTCTGGAGGGTGAAGCAGAAGAAGCAGAAGAAGGAGAAGGAGAAGGTGAAGTCTGGAGGGTGAATCAGAAGAAGTTGAAGAAGGAGAAGGAGAAGGTGAAGTCAGGAGAGTGAAGCAGAAGAAGCAGAAGAAGGAGAAGGAGAAGGTGAAGTCTGGAGGGTGAAGCAGAAGAAGCAGAAGAAGGAGAAGGAGAAGGTGATGTCTGGAGGGCGAAGCAGAAGAAGCAGAACAAGGAGAAGGAGAAGGTGAAGTCTGGAGGGTGAAGCAGAGGAAGCAGAAGAAGGAGAAGGAGAAGGTGAAGTCTGGAGGGTGAATCAGAAGAAGTAGAAGAAGGAGAAGGAGAAGGTGAAGTCAGGAGGGTGAAGCAGAAGAAGCAGAAGAAGGAGAAGGAGAAGGTGAAGTCAGGAGGGTGAATCGGAAGAAGTAGAAGAAGGAGAAGGAGAAGGTGAAGTCTGGAGGGTGAATCAGAAGAAGTAGAAGAAGGAGAAGTAGAAGGTGAAGTCTGGAGGGTGAATCAGAAGAAGTAGAAGAAGGAGAAGGAGAAGGTGAAGTCTGGAGGGTGAATCAGAAGAAGCAGAAGAAGGAGAAGGAGAAGGTGATGTCTGGAGGGCGAATCAGAAGAAGCAGAAGAAGGAGAAGGAGAAGGTGAAGTCTGGAGGGTGAAGCAGAAGAAGCAGAAGAAGGAGAAGGAGAAGGTGAAGTCTGGAGGGTGAATCAGAAGAAGTAGAAGAAGGAGAAGGAGAAGGTGAAGTCAGGAGGGTGAAGCAGAAGAAGCAGAAGAAGGAGAAGGAGAAGGTGAAGTCAGGAGGGTGAATCGGAAGAAGTAGAAGAAGGAGAAGGAGAAGGTGAAGTCTGGAGGGTGAATCGGAAGAAGTAGAAGAAGGAGAAGGAGAATGTGAAGTCTGGAGGGTGAATCAGAAGAAGTAGAAGAAGGAGAAGGGGAAGGTGAAGTCTGGAGGGTGAATCAGAAGAAGCAGAAGAAGGAGAAGGAGAAGGTGAAGTCTGGAGGGAGAAGCAGAAGAAGTAGAAGAAGGAGAAGGAGAAGGTGAAGTCTGGAGGGTGAATCAGAAGAAGTAGAAGAAGGAGAAGGAGAAGGTGAAGTCTGGAGGGTGAATCAGAAGAAGTAGAAGAAGGAGAAGGAGAAGGTGAAGTCTGGAGGGTGAATCAGAAGAAACAGAAGAAGGAGAAGGAGAAGGTGAAGTCTGGAGGGTGAATCAGAAGAAGTAGAAGAAGGAGAAGGAGAAGGTGTAGTCTGGAGGGTGAATCAGAAGAAGTAGACGAAGGAGAAGGAGAAGGTGAAGTCTGGAGGGTGAATCAGAAGAAGCAGAAGAAGGAGAAGGAGAAGGTGAAGTCTGGAGGGTGAATCAGAAGAAGTAGAAGAAGGAGAAGGAGAAGGTGAAGTCTGGAGGGTGAATCAGAAGAAGCAGAAGAAGGAGAAGGAGAAGGTGAAGTCTGGAGGGTGAATCAGAAGAAGCAGAAGAAGGAGAAGGAGAAGGTGAAGTCTGGAGGGTGAAACAGAAGAAGCAGAATAAGGAGAAGGAGAAGGTGAGGTCAGGAGGGTGAATCAGAAGAAGCAGAAGAAGGAGAAGGAGAAGGTGAAGTAAGGAGGGTGAATCAGAAGAAGCAGAAGAAGGAGAAGGAGAAGGTGAAGTCTGGAGTGTGAAGCAGAAGAAGCAAGAGAAGGAGAAGGTGAAGTCTGGAGGGTGAATCAGAAGAAGTAGAAGAAGGAGAAGGAGAAGGTGAAGTCTGGAGGGTGAAGCAGAAGAAGTAGAAGAAGGAGAAGGAGAAGGTGAAGTCAGGAGGGTGAATCAGTAGAAGTAGAAGAAGGAGAAGGAGAAGGTGAAGTCAGGAGGGTGAATCAGAAGAAGCAGAAGAAGGAGAAGGAGAAGGTGAAGTCTGGAGGGTGAATCAGAAGAATCAGAAGAAGGAGAAGGAGAAGTTGAAGTCTAGAGGGTGAATCAGAAGAAGCAGAAGAAAGAGAAGGAGAAGATGAAGTCTGGAGGGTGAATCAGAAGAAGCAGAAGAAGGAGAAGGAGAAGGTGAAGTCTGGAGGGTGAAGCAGAAGAAACAGAAGAAGGAGAAGGAGAAGGTGAAGACTGGAGGGTGAATCTGAAGAAGTAGAAGAAGGAGAAGGAGAAGGTGAAGTCTGGAGGGTGAATCAGAAGAAGTAGAAGAAGGAGAAAGAGAAGGTGAAGTCTGGAGGGTGAATCAGAAGAAGCAGAAGAAGGAGAAGGAGAAGGTGAAATCTGGAGGGTGAATCAGAAGAAGCAGAAGAAGGAGAAGGAGAAGATGAAGTCTGGAGGGTGAATCAGAAGAAGCAGAAGAAGGAGAAGGAGAAGGTGAAGTCTGGAGGGTGAATCAGAAGAAGCAGAAGAAGGAGAAGGAGAAGGTGAAGTCTGGAGGGTGAATCAGAAGAATCAGAAGAAGGAGAAGGAGAGGGTGAAGTCTGGAGGGTGAATCAGAAGAAGCAGAAGAAAGAGAAGGAGAAGGTGAAGTCTGGAGGGTGAAGCAGAAGAAACAGAAGAAGGAGAAGGAGAAGGTGAAGACTGGAGGGTGAATCTGAAGAAGTAGAAGAAGGAGAAGTAGAAGGTGAAGTCTGGAGGGTGAATCAGAAGAAGTAGAAGAAGGAGAAGGAGAAGGTGAAGTCTGGAGGGTGAATCAGAAGAAGCAGAAGAAGGAGAAGGAGAAGGTGAAGTCTGGAGGGTGAATCAGAAGAAGCAGAAGAAGGAGAAGGAGAAGATGAAGTCTGGAGGGTGAATCAGAAGAAGCAGAAGAAGGAGAAGGAGAAGGTGAAGTCTGGAGGGTGAAACAGAAGAAGCAGAAGAAGGAGAAGGAGAAGGTGAAGTCTGGAGGGTGAATCAGAAGAAGCAGAAGAAGGAGAAGGAGAAGGTGAAGTCAGGAGGGTGAATCAGAAGAAGCAGAAGAAGGAGAAGGAGAAGGTGAAGTTAGGAGGGTGAATCAGAAGAAGCAAGAGAAGGAGAAGGAGCAGGTGAAGTCAGGGGGGTGAAGCAGAAGAAGTAGAAGAAGGAGAAGGAGAAGGTGAAGTCAGGACGGTGAAGCAGAAGAAGCAGAAGAAGGAGAAGGAGAAGGTGAAGTCTGGAGGGCGCAGCAGAAGAAGCAGAAGAAGGAGAAGGAGAAGGTGAAGTCTGGAGGGTGAAGCAGAAGAAGCAGAAGAAGGAGAAGGAGAAGGTAAAGTCTGGAGGGTGAATCAGAAGAAGTAGAAGAAGGAGAAGGAGAAGGTGAAGTCAGGAGAGTGAAGCAGAAGAAGCAGAAGAAGGAGAAGGAGAAGGTGAAGTCTGGAGGGTGAAGCAGAAGAAGCAGAAGAAGGAGAAGGAGAAGGTGATGTCTGGAGGGCGAAGCAGAAGAAGCAGAAGAAGGAGAAGGAGAAGGTGAAGTCTGGAGGGTGAAGCAGAGGAAGCAGAAGAAGGAGAAGGAGAAGGTGAAGTCTGGAGGGTGAATCAGAAGTAGTAGAAGAAGGAGAAGGATAAGGTGAAGTCAGGAGGGTGAAGCAGAAGAAGCAGAAGAAGGAGAAGGAGAAGGTGAAGTCAGGAGGGTGAATCGGAAGAAGTAGAAGAAGGAGAAGGAGAAGGTGAAGTCTGGAGGGTGAATCAGAAGAAGTAGAAGAAGGAGAAGTAGAAGGTGAAGTCTGGAGGGTGAATCAGAAGAAGTAGAAGAAGGAGAAGGAGAAGGTGAAGTCTGGAGGGTGAATCAGAAGAAGCAGAAGAAGGAGAAGGAGAAGGTGAAGTCAGGAGGGTGAATCAGAAGAAGCAGAAGAAGGAGAAGGAGAAGGTGAAGTAAGGAGGGTGAATCAGAAGAAGCAGAAGAAGGAGAAGGAGAAGGTGAAGTCTGGAGTGTGAAGCAGAAGAAGCAAAAGAAGGAGAAGGAGAAGGTGAAGTCTGGAGGGTGAATCAGAAGAAGTAAAAGAAGGAGAAGGAGAAGGTGAAGTCTGGAGGGTGAAGCAGAAGAAGTAGAAGAAGGAGAAGGAGAAGGTGAAGTCAGGAGGGTGAATCAGAAGAAGTAGAAGAAGGAGAAGGAGAAGGTGAAGTCAGGAGGGTGAATCAGAAGAAGCAGAAGAAGGAGAAGGAGAAGGTGAAGTCTGGAGGGTGAATCAGAAGAATCAGAAGAAGGAGAAGGAGAAGGTGAAGTCTGGAGGGTGAATCAGAAGAAGCAGAAGAAAGAGAAGGAGAAGGTGAAGTCTGGAGGGTGAATCAGAAGAAGCAGAAGAAGGAGAAGGAGAAGGTGAAGTCTGGAGGGAGAAGCAGAAGAAGTAGAAGAAGGAGAAGGAGAAGGTGAAGTCTGGAGGGTGAATCAGAAGAAGTAGAAGAAGGAGAAGGAGAAGGTGAAGTCTGGAGGGTGAATCAGAAGAAGTAGAAGAAGGAGAAAGAGAAGGTGAAGTCTGGAGGGTGAATCAGAAGAAGCAGAAGAAGGAGAAGGAGAAGGTGAAATCTGGAGGGTGAATCAGAAGAAGCAGAAGGAGAAGGAGAAGATGAAGTCTGGAGGGTGAATCAGAAGAAGCAGAAGAAGGAGAAGGAGAAGGTGAAGTCTGGAGGGTGAATCAGAAGAAGCAGAAGAAGGAGAAGGAGAAGGTGAAGTCTGGAGGGTGAATCAGAAGAATCAGAAGAAGGAGAAGGAGAGGGTGAAGTCTGGAGGGTGAATCAGAAGAAGCAGAAGAAAGAGAAGGAGAAGGTGAAGTCTGGAGGGTGAAGCAGAAGAAACAGAAGAAGGAGAAGGAGAAGGTGAAGACTGGAGGGTGAATCTGAAGAAGTAGCAGAAGGAGAAGTAGAAGGTGAAGTCTGGAGGGTGAATCAGAAGAAGTAGAAGAAGGAGAAGGAGAAGGTGAAGTCTGGAGGGTGAATCAGAAGAAGCAGAAGAAGGAGAAGGAGAAGGTGAAGTCTGGAGGGTGAATCAGAAGAAGCAGAAGAAGGAGAAGGAGAAGATGAAGTCTGGAGGGTGAATCAGAAGAAGCAGAAGAAGGAGAAGGAGAAGGTGAAGTCTGGAGGGTGAAACAGAAGAAGCAGAAGAAGGAGAAGGAGAAGGTGAAGTCTGGAGGGTGAATCAGAAGAAGCAGAAGAAGGAGAAGGAGAAGGTGAAGTCAGGAGGGTGAATCAGAAGAAGCAGAAGAAGGAGAAGGAGAAGGTGAAGTTAGGAGGGTGAATCAGAAGAAGCAAGAGAAGGAGAAGGAGCAGGTGAAGTCAGGGGGGTGAAGCAGAAGAAGTAGAAGAAGGAGAAGGAGAAGGTGAAGTCAGGACGGTGAAGCAGAAGAAGCAGAAGAAGGAGAAGGAGAAGGTGAAGTCTGGAGGGCGCAGCAGAAGAAGCAGAAGAAGGAGAAGGAGAAGGTGAAGTCTGGAGGGTGAAGCAGAAGAAGCAGAAGAAGGAGAAGGAGAAGGTAAAGTCTGGAGGGTGAATCAGAAGAAGTAGAAGAAGGAGAAGGAGAAGGTGAAGTCAGGAGAGTGAAGCAGAAGAAGCAGAAGAAGGAGAAGGAGAAGGTGAAGTCTGGAGGGTGAAGCAGAAGAAGCAGAAGAAGGAGAAGGAGAAGGTGATGTCTGGAGGGCGAAGCAGAAGAAGCAGAAGAAGGAGAAGGAGAAGGTGAAGTCTGGAGGGTGAAGCAGAGGAAGCAGAAGAAGGAGAAGGAGAAGGTGAAGTCTGGAGGGTGAATCAGAAGTAGTAGAAGAAGGAGAAGGAGAAGGTGAAGTCAGGAGGGTGAAGCAGAAGAAGCAGAAGAAGGAGAAGGAGAAGGTGAAGTCAGGAGGGTGAATCGGAAGAAGTAGAAGAAGGAGAAGGAGAAGGTGAAGTCTGGAGGGTGAATCAGAAGAAGTAGAAGAAGGAGAAGTAGAAGGTGAAGTCTGGAGGGTGAATCAGAAGAAGTAGAAGAAGGAGAAGGAGAAGGTGAAGTCTGGAGGGTGAATCAGAAGAAGCAGAAGAAGGAGAAGGAGAAGGTGAAGTCAGGAGGGTGAATCAGAAGAAGCAGAAGAAGGAGAAGGAGAAGGTGAAGTAAGGAGGGTGAATCAGAAGAAGCAGAAGAAGGAGAAGGAGAAGGTGAAGTCTGGAGTGTGAAGCAGAAGAAGCAAAAGAAGGAGAAGGAGAAGGTGAAGTCTGGAGGGTGAATCAGAAGAAGTAGAAGAAGGAGAAGGAGAAGGTGAAGTCTGGAGGGTGAAGCAGAAGAAGTAGAAGAAGGAGAAGGAGAAGGTGAAGTCAGGAGGGTGAATCAGAAGAAGTAGAAGAAGGAGAAGGAGAAGGTGAAGTCAGGAGGGTGAATCAGAAGAAGCAGAAGAAGGAGAAGGAGAAGGTGAAGTCTGGAGGGTGAATCAGAAGAATCAGAAGAAGGAGAAGGAGAAGGTGAAGTCTGGAGGGTGAATCAGAAGAAGCAGAAGAAAGAGAAGGAGAAGGTGAAGTCTGGAGGGTGAATCAGAAGAAGCAGAAGAAGGAGAAGGAGAAGGTGAAGTCTGGAGGGAGAAGCAGAAGAAGTAGAAGAAGGAGAAGGAGAAGGTGAAGTCTGGAGGGTGAATCAGAAGAAGTAGAAGAAGGAGAAGGAGAAGGTGAAGTCTGGAGGGTGAATCAGAAGAAGTAGAAGAAGGAGAAGGAGAAGGTGAAGTCTGGAGGGTGAATCAGAAGAAACAGAAGAAGGAGAAGGAGAAGGTGAAGTCTGGAGGGTGAATCAGAAGAAGTAGAAGAAGGAGAAGGAGAAGGTGTAGTCTGGAGGGTGAATCAGAAGAAGTAGACGAAGGAGAAGGAGAAGGTGAAGTCTGGAGGGTGAACCAGAAGAAGCAGAAGAAGGAGAAGGAGAAGGTGAAGTCTGGAGGGTGAATCAGAAGAAGCAGAAGAAGGAGAAGGAGAAGGTGAAGTCTGGAGGGTGAAACAGAAGAAGCAGAATAAGGAGAAGGAGAAGGTGAAGTCAGGAAGGTGAATCAGAAGAAGCAGAAGAAGGAGAAGGAGAAGGTGAAGTAAGGAGGGTGAATCAGAAGAAGCAGAAGAAGGAGAAGGAGAAGGTGAAGTCTGGAGTGTGAAGCAGAAGAAGCAAAAGAAGGAGAAGGAGAAGGTGAAGTCTGGAGGGTGAATCAGAAGAAGCAGAAGAAGGAGAAGGAGAAGGTGAAGTCTGGAGGGTGAAGCAGAAGAAGTAGAAGAAGGAGAAGGAGAAGGTGAAGTCAGGAGGGTGAATCAGAAGAAGTAGAAGAAGGAGAAGGAGAAGGTGAAGTCAGGAGGGTGAATCAGAAGAAGCAGAAGAAGGAGAAGGAGAAGGTGAAGTCTGGACGGTGAATCAGAAGAATCAGAAGAAGGAGAAGGAGAAGGTGAAGTCTGGAGGGTGAATCAGAAGAAGCAGAAGAAAGAGAAGGAGAAGGTGAAGTCTGGAGGGTGAATCAGAAGAAGTAGAAGAAGGAGAAGGAGAAGGTGAAGTCTGGAGGGTGAATCAGAAAAAGCAGAAGAAGGAGAAGGAGAAGGTGAAGTCTGGAGGGTGAATCAGAAGAAGCAGAAGAAGGAGAAGGAGAAGGTGAAGTCTGGAGGGTGTATCAGAAGAAGCAGAAGAAGGAGAAGGAGAAGGTGAAGTCTGGAGGGTGAATCAGAAGAAGCAGAATAAGGAGAAGGAGAAGGTTAAGTCTGGAGGGTGAATCAGAAGAAGCAGAAAAAGGAGAAGGAGAAGGTGAAGTCTGAAGGGTGAATCAGAAGAAGTAGAAGAAGGAGAAGGAGAAGGTGAAGTCTGGAGGGTGAAGCAGAAGAAGTAGAAGAAGGAGAAGGAGAAGGTGAAGTCAGGAGGGTGAATCAGAAGAAGTAGAAGAAGGAGAAGGAGAAGGTGAAGTCTGGAGGGTGAATCAGAAGAAGTAGAAGAAGGAGAAGGAGAAGGTGAAGTCTGGAGGGTGAAGCAGAAGAAGTAGAAGAAGGAGAAGGAGAAGGTGAAGTCAGGAGGGTGAATCAGAAGAAGTAGAAGAAGGAGAAGGAGAAGGTGAAGTCAGGAGGGTGAATCAGAAGAAGCAGAAGAAGGAGAAGGAGAAGGTGAAGTCTGGAGGGTGAATCAGAAGAATCAGAAGAAGGAGAAGGAGAAGGTGAAGTCTGGAGGGTGAATCAGAAGAAGTAGAAGAAGGAGAAGGAGAAGGTGAAGTCTGGAGGGTGAATCAGAAGAAGCAGAAGAAGGAGAAGGAGAAGGTGAAGTCTGGAGGGTGAATCAGAAGAAGCAGAAGAAGGAGAAGGAGAAGATGAAGTCTGGAGGGTGAATCAGAAGAAGCAGAAGAAGGAGAAGGAGAAGGTGAAGTCTGGAGGGTGAAACAGAAGAAGCAGAAGAAGGAGAAGGAGAAGGTGAAGTCTGGAGGGTGAATCAGAAGAAGCAGAAGAAGGAAAAGGAGAAGGTGAAGTCTGTAGGGTGAATCAGAAGAAGTAGAAGAAGGAGAAGGAGAAGGTGAAGTCAGGAGGGTGAAGCAGAAGAAGCAGAAGAAGGAGAAGGAGAAGGTGAAGTCAGGAGGGTGAATCGGAAGAAGTAGAAGAAGGAGAAGGAGAAGGTGAAGTCTGGAGGGTGAATCAGAAGAAGTAGAAGAAGGAGAAGGAGAAGGTGAAGTCTGGAGGGTGAATCAGAAGAAGTAGAAGAAGGAGAAGGGGAAGGTGAAGTCTGGAGGGTGAATCAGAAGAAGCAGAAGAAGGAGAAGGAGAAGGTGAAGTCTGGAGGGAGAAGCAGAAGAAGTAGAAGAAGGAGAAGGAGAAGGTGAAGTCTGGAGGGTGAATCAGAAGAAGTAGAAGAAGGAGAAGGAGAAGGTGAAGTCTGGAGGGTGAATCAGAAGAAGTAGAAGAAGGAGAAGGAGAAGGTGTAGTCTGGAGGGTGAATCAGAAGAAACAGAAGAAGGAGAAGGAGAAGGTGAAGTCTGGAGGGTGAATCAGAAGAAGCAGAAGAAGGAGAAGGAGAAGGTGAAGTCTGGAGGGTGAAACAGAAGAAGCAGAATAAGGAGAAGGAGAAGGTGAAGTCAGGAGGGTGAATCAGAAGAAGCAGAAGAAGGAGAAGGAGAAGGTGAAGTAAGGAGGGTGAATCAGAAGAAGCAGAAGAAGGAGAAGGAGAAGGTGAAGTCTGGAGTGTGAAGCAGAAGAAGCAAAAGAAGGAGAAGGAGAAGGTGAAGTCTGGAGGGTGAATCAGAAGAAGTAGAAGAAGGAGAAGGAGAAGGTGAAGTCTGGAGGGTGAAGCAGAAGAAGTAGAAGAAGGAGAAGGAGAAGGTGAAGTCAGGAGGGTGAATCAGAAGAAGTAGAAGAAGGAGAAGGAGAAGGTGAAGTCAGGAGGGTGAATCAGAAGAAGCAGAAGAAGGAGAAGGAGAAGTTGAAGTCTGGAGGGTGAATCAGAAGAAGCAGAAGAAAGAGAAGGAGAAGGTGAAGTCTGGAGGGTGAAGCAGAAGAAGTAGAAGAAGGAGAAGGAGAAGGTGAAGTCTGGAGGGTGAATCAGAAGAAGCAGAAGAAGGAGAAGGAGAAGGTGAAGTCTGGAGGGTGAATCAGAAGAAGCAGAAGAAGGAGAAGGAGAAGTTGAAGTCTGGAGGGTGAATCAGAAGAAGCAGAAGAAGGAGAAGGAGAAGGTGAAGTCTGGAGGGTGAATCAGAAGAAGCAGAAGAAGGAGAAGGAGAAGGTGAAGTCTGGAGGGTGAATCAGAAGAATCAGAAGGAGGAGAAGGAGAGGGTGAAGTCTGGAGGGTGAATCAGAAGAAGCAGAAGAAAGAGAAGGAGAAGGTGAAGTCTGGAGGGTGAAGCAGAAGAAACAGAAGAAGGAGAAGGAGAAGGTGATGACTGGAGGGTGAATCTGAAGAAGGAGAAGAAGGAGAAGGAGAAGGTGAAGTCTGGAGGGTGAATCAGAAGAAGTAGAAGAAGGAGAAGGAGAAGGTGAAGTCTGGAGGGTGAATCAGAAGAAGCAGAAGAAGGAGAAGGAGAAGGTAAAGTCTGGAGGGTGAATCAGAAGAAGCAGAAGAAGGAGAAGGAGAAGATGAAGTCTGGAGGGTGAATCAGAAGAAGCAGAAGAAGGAGAAGGAGAAGGTGAAGTCTGGAGGGTGAAACAGAAGAAGCAGAAGAAGTAGAAGGAGAAGGTGAAGTCTGGAGGGTGAATCAGAAGAAGTAGAAGAAGGAGAAGGAGAAGGTGAAGTCAGGAGAGTGAAGCAGAAGAAGCAGAAGAAGGAGAAGGAGAAGGTGAAGTCTGGAGGGTGAAGCAGAAGAAGCAGAAGAAGGAGAAGGAGAAGGTGATGTCTGGAGGGCGAAGCAGAAGAAGCAGAAGAAGGAGAAGGAGAAGGTGAAGTCTGGAGGGTGAAGCAGAGGAAGCAGAAGTAGGAGAAGGAGAAGGTGAAGTCTGGAGGGTGAATCGGAAGAAGTAGAAGAAGGAGAAGGAGAAGGTGAAGTCAGGAGGGTGAAGCAGAAGAAGCAGAAGAAGGAGAAGGAGAAGGTGAAGTCAGGAGGGTGAATCGGAAGAAGTAGAAGAAGGAGAAGGAGAAGGTGAAGTCTGGAGGGTGAATCAGAAGAAGTAGAAGAAGGAGAAGTAGAAGGTGAAGTCTGGAGGGTGAATCAGAAGAAGTAGAAGAAGGAGAAGGAGAAGGTGAAGTCTGGAGGGTGAATCAGAAGAAGCAGAAGAAGGAGAAGGAGAAGGTGATGTCTGGAGGGCGAATCAGAAGAAGCAGAAGAAGGAGAAGGAGAAGGTGAAGTCTGGAGGGTGAAGCAGAAGAAGCAGAAGAAGGAGAAGGAGAAGGTGAAGTCTGGAGGGTGAATCAGAAGAAGTAGAAGAAGGAGAAGGAGAAGGTGAAGTCAGGAGGGTGAAGCAGAAGAAGCAGAAGAAGGAGAAGGAGAAGGTGAAGTCAGGAGGGTGAATCGGAAGAAGTAGAAGAAGGAGAAGGAGAAGGTGAAGTCTGGAGGGTGAATCAGAAGAAGTAGAAGAAGGAGAAGGAGAAGGTGAAGTCTGGAGGGTGAATCAGAAGAAGTAGAAGAAGGAGAAGGGGAAGGTGATGTCTGGAGGGTGAATCAGAAGAAGCAGAAGAAGGAGAAGGAGAAGGTGAAGTCTGGAGGGAGAAGCAGAAGAAGTAGAAGAAGGAGAAGGAGAAGGTGAAGTCTGGAGGGTGAATCAGAAGAAGTAGAAGAAGGAGAAGGAGAAGGTGAAGTCTGGAGGGTGAATCAGAAGAAGTAGAAGAAGGAGAAGGAGAAGGTGAAGTCTGGAGGGTGAATCAGAAGAAGTAGAAGAAGGAGAAGGAGAAGGTGAAGTCTGGAGGGTGAAGCAGAAGAAGTAGAAGAAGGAGAAGGAGAAGGTGAAGTCAGGAGGGTGAATCAGAAGAAGTAGAAGAAGGAGAAGGAGAAGGTGAAGTCTGGAGGGTGAATCAGAAGAAGTAGAAGAAGGAGAAGGAGAAGGTGAAGTCTGGAGGGTGAAGCAGAAGAAGTAGAAGAAGGAGAAGGAGAAGGTGAAGTCAGGAGGGTGAATCAGAAGAAGTAGAAGAAGGAGAAGGAGAAGGTGAAGTCAGGAGGGTGAATCAGAAGAAGCAGAAGAAGGAGAAGGAGAAGGTGAAGTCTGGAGGGTGAATCAGAAGAATCAGAAGAAGGAGAAGGAGAAGGTGAAGTCTGGAGGGTGAATCAGAAGAAGTAGAAGAAGGAGAAGGAGAAGGTGAAGTCTGGAGGGTGAATCAGAAGAAGCAGAAGAAGGAGAAGGAGAAGGTGAAGTCTGGAGGGTGAATCAGAAGAAGCAGAAGAAGGAGAAGGAGAAGATGAAGTCTGGAGGGTGAATCAGAAGAAGCAGAAGAAGGAGAAGGAGAAGGTGAAGTCTGGAGGGTGAAACAGAAGAAGCAGAAGAAGGAGAAGGAGAAGGTGAAGTCTGGAGGGTGAATCAGAAGAAGCAGAAGAAGGAGAAGGAGAAGGTGAAGTCTGTAGGGTGAATCAGAAGAAGTAGAAGAAGGAGAAGGAGAAGGTGAAGTCAGGAGGGTGAAGCAGAAGAAGCAGAAGAAGGAGAAGGAGAAGGTGAAGTCAGGAGGGTGAATCGGAAGAAGTAGAAGAAGGAGAAGGAGAAGGTGAAGTCTGGAGGGTGAATCAGAAGAAGTAGAAGAAGGAGAAGGAGAAGGTGAAGTCTGGAGGGTGAATCAGAAGAAGTAGAAGAAGGAGAAGGGGAAGGGGAAGTCTGGAGGGTGAATCAGAAGAAGCAGAAGAAGGAGAAGGAGAAGGTGAAGTCTGGAGGGAGAAGCAGAAGAAGTAGAAGAAGGAGAAGGAGAAGGTGAAGTCTGGAGGGTGAATCAGAAGAAGTAGAAGAAGGAGAAGGAGAAGGTGAAGTCTGGAGGGTGAATCAGAAGAAGTAGAAGAAGGAGAAGGAGAAGGTGTAGTCTGGAGGGTGAATCAGAAGAAACAGAAGAAGGAGAAGGAGAAGGTGAAGTCTGGAGGGTGAATCAGAAGAAGCAGAAGAAGGAGAAGGAGAAGGTGAAGTCTGGAGGGTGAAACAGAAGAAGCAGAATAAGGAGAAGGAGAAGGTGAAGTCAGGAGGGTGAATCAGAAGAAGCAGAAGAAGGAGAAGGAGAAGGTGAAGTAAGGAGGGTGAATCAGAAGAAGCAGAAGAAGGAGAAGGAGAAGGTGAAGTCTGGAGTGTGAAGCAGAAGAAGCAAAAGAAGGAGAAGGAGAAGGTGAAGTCTGGAGGGTGAATCAGAAGAAGTAGAAGAAGGAGAAGGAGAAGGTGAAGTCTGGAGGGTGAAGCAGAAGAAGTAGAAGAAGGAGAAGGAGAAGGTGAAGTCAGGAGGGTGAATCAGAAGAAGTAGAAGAAGGAGAAGGAGAAGGTGAAGTCAGGAGGGTGAATCAGAAGAAGCAGAAGAAGGAGAAGGAGAAGTTGAAGTCTGGAGGGTGAATCAGAAGAAGCAGAAGAAAGAGAAGGAGAAGGTGAAGTCTGGAGGGTGAAGCAGAAGAAGTAGAAGAAGGAGAAGGAGAAGGTGAAGTCTGGAGGGTGAATCAGAAGAAGCAGAAGAAGGAGAAGGAGAAGGTGAAGTCTGGAGGGTGAATCAGAAGAAGCAGAAGAAGGAGAAGGAGAAGTTGAAGTCTGGAGGGTGAATCAGAAGAAGCAGAAGAAGGAGAAGGAGAAGGTGAAGTCTGGAGGGTGAATCAGAAGAAGCAGAAGAAGGAGAAGGAGAAGGTGAAGTCTGGAGGGTGAATCAGAAGAATCAGAAGGAGGAGAAGGAGAGGGTGAAGTCTGGAGGGTGAATCAGAAGAAGCAGAAGAAAGAGAAGGAGAAGGTGAAGTCTGGAGGGTGAAGCAGAAGAAACAGAAGAAGGAGAAGGAGAAGGTGATGACTGGAGGGTGAATCTGAAGAAGGAGAAGAAGGAGAAGGAGAAGGTGAAGTCTGGAGGGTGAATCAGAAGAAGTAGAAGAAGGAGAAGGAGAAGGTGAAGTCTGGAGGGTGAATCAGAAGAAGCAGAAGAAGGAGAAGGAGAAGGTAAAGTCTGGAGGGTGAATCAGAAGAAGCAGAAGAAGGAGAAGGAGAAGATGAAGTCTGGAGGGTGAATCAGAAGAAGCAGAAGAAGGAGAAGGAGAAGGTGAAGTCTGGAGGGTGAAACAGAAGAAGCAGAAGAAGTAGAAGGAGAAGGTGAAGTCTGGAGGGTGAATCAGAAGAAGTAGAAGAAGGAGAAGGAGAAGGTGAAGTCAGGAGAGTGAAGCAGAAGAAGCAGAAGAAGGAGAAGGAGAAGGTGAAGTCTGGAGGGTGAAGCAGAAGAAGCAGAAGAAGGAGAAGGAGAAGGTGATGTCTGGAGGGCGAAGCAGAAGAAGCAGAAGAAGGAGAAGGAGAAGGTGAAGTCTGGAGGGTGAAGCAGAGGAAGCAGAAGTAGGAGAAGGAGAAGGTGAAGTCTGGAGGGTGAATCGGAAGAAGTAGAAGAAGGAGAAGGAGAAGGTGAAGTCAGGAGGGTGAAGCAGAAGAAGCAGAAGAAGGAGAAGGAGAAGGTGAAGTCAGGAGGGTGAATCGGAAGAAGTAGAAGAAGGAGAAGGAGAAGGTGAAGTCTGGAGGGTGAATCAGAAGAAGTAGAAGAAGGAGAAGTAGAAGGTGAAGTCTGGAGGGTGAATCAGAAGAAGTAGAAGAAGGAGAAGGAGAAGGTGAAGTCTGGAGGGTGAATCAGAAGAAGCAGAAGAAGGAGAAGGAGAAGGTGATGTCTGGAGGGCGAATCAGAAGAAGCAGAAGAAGGAGAAGGAGAAGGTGAAGTCTGGAGGGTGAAGCAGAAGAAGCAGAAGAAGGAGAAGGAGAAGGTGAAGTCTGGAGGGTGAATCAGAAGAAGTAGAAGAAGGAGAAGGAGAAGGTGAAGTCAGGAGGGTGAAGCAGAAGAAGCAGAAGAAGGAGAAGGAGAAGGTGAAGTCAGGAGGGTGAATCGGAAGAAGTAGAAGAAGGAGAAGGAGAAGGTGAAGTCTGGAGGGTGAATCAGAAGAAGTAGAAGAAGGAGAAGGAGAAGGTGAAGTCTGGAGGGTGAATCAGAAGAAGTAGAAGAAGGAGAAGGGGAAGGTGATGTCTGGAGGGTGAATCAGAAGAAGCAGAAGAAGGAGAAGGAGAAGGTGAAGTCTGGAGGGAGAAGCAGAAGAAGTAGAAGAAGGAGAAGGAGAAGGTGAAGTCTGGAGGGTGAATCAGAAGAAGTAGAAGAAGGAGAAGGAGAAGGTGAAGTCTGGAGGGTGAATCAGAAGAAGTAGAAGAAGGAGAAGGAGAAGGTGAAGTCTGGAGGGTGAATCAGAAGAAACAGAAGAAGGAGAAGGAGAAGGTGAAGTCTGGAGGGTGAATCAGAAGAAGTAGAAGAAGGAGAAGGAGAAGATGTAGTCTGGAGGGTGAATCAGAAGAAGTAGACGAAGGAGAAGGAGAAGGTGAAGTCTGGAGGGTGAATCAGAAGAAGCAGAAGAAGGAGAAGGAGAAGGTGAAGTCTGGAGGGTGAATCAGAAGAAGTAGAAGAAGGAGAAGGAGAAGCTGAAGTCTGGAGGGTGAATCAGAAGAAGCAGAAGAAGGAGAAGGAGAAGGTGAAGTCTGGAGGGTGAATCAGAAGAAGCAGAAGAAGGAGAAGGAGAAGGTGAAGTCTGGAGGGTGAAACAGAAGAAGCAGAATAAGGAGAAGGAGAAGGTGAAGTCAGGAGGGTGAATCAGAAGAAGCAGAAGAAGGAGAAGGAGAAGGTGAAGTAAGGAGGGTGAATCAGAAGAAGCAGAAGAAGGAGAAGGAGAAGGTGAAGTCTGGAGTGTGAAGCAGAAGAAGCAACAGAAGGAGAAGGTGAAGTCTGGAGGGTGAATCAGAAGAAGTAGAAGAAGGAGAAGGAGAAGGTGAAGTCTGGAGGGTGAAGCAGAAGAAGTAGAAGAAGGAGAAGGAGAAGGTGAAGTCAGGAGGGTGAATCAGAAGAAGTAGAAGAAGGAGAAGGAGAAGGTGAAGTCAGGAGGGTGAATCAGAAGAAGCAGAAGAAGGAGAAGGAGAAGGTGAAGTCTGGAGGGTGAATCAGAAGAATCAGAAGAAGGAGAAGGAGAAGTTGAAGTCTAGAGGGTGAATCAGAAGAAGCAGAAGAAAGAGAAGGAGAAGGTGAAGTCTGGAGGGTGAAGCAGAAGAAACAGAAGAAGGAGAAGGAGAAGGTGAAGACTGGAGGGTGAATCTGAAGAAGTAGAAGAAGGAGAAGGAGAAGGTGAAGTCTGGAGGGTGAATCAGAAGAAGTAGAAGAAGGAGAAGGAGAAGGTGAAGTCTGGAGGGTGAATCAGAAGAAGCAGAAGAAGGAGAAGGAGAAGGTGAAGTCTGGAGGGTGAATCAGAAGAAGCAGAAGAAGGAGAAGGAGAAGATGAAGTCTGGAGGGTGAATCAGAAGAAGCAGAAGAAGGAGAAGGAGAAGGTGAAGTCGAGGGTGAATCAGAAGAAGCAGAAGAAGGAGAAGGAGAAGGTGAAGTCTGGAGGGTGAAGCAGAAGAAACAGAAGAAGGAGAAGGAGAAGGTGAAGACTGGAGGGTGAATCTGAAGAAGTAGAAGAAGGAGAAGGAGAAGGTGAAGTCAGGAGGGTGAATCAGAAGAAGTAGAAGAAGGAGAAGGAGAAGGTGAAGTCAGGAGAGTGAAGCAGAAGAAGCAGAAGAAGGAGAAGGAGAAGGTGAAGTCTGGAGGGTGAAGCAGAAGAAGCAGAAGAAGGAGAAGGAGAAGGTGATGTCTGGAGGGCGAAGCAGAAGAAGCAGAAGAAGGAGAAGGAGAAGGTGAAGTCTGGAGGGTGAAGCAGAGGAAGCAGAAGAAGGAGAAGGAGAAGGTGAAGTCTGGAGGGTGAATCAGAAGTAGTAGAAGAAGGAGAAGGAGAAGGTGAAGTCAGGAGGGTGAAGCAGAAGAAGCAGAAGAAGGAGAAGGAGAAGGTGAAGTCAGGATGGTGAATCGGAAGAAGTAGAAGAAGGAGAAGGAGAAGGTGAAGTCTGGAGGGTGAATCAGAAGAAGTAGAAGAAGGAGAAGTAGAAGGTGAAGTCTGGAGGGTGAATCAGAAGAAGTAGAAGAAGGAGAAGGAGAAGGTGAAGTCTGGAGGGTGAATCAGAAGAAGCAGAAGAAGGAGAAGGAGAAGGTGAAGTCTGGAGGGAGAAGCAGAAGAAGTAGAAGAAGGAGAAGGAGAAGGTGAAGTCTGGAGGGTGAATCAGAAGAAGTAGAAGAAGGAGAAGGAGAAGGTGAAGTCTGGAGGGTGAATCAGAAGAAGCAGAAGAAGGAGAAGGATAAGGTGAAGTCTGGAGGGTGAATCAGAAGAAGCAGAAGAAGGAGAAGGAGATGGTGAAGTCTGGAGGGTGAAACAGAAGAAGCAGAATAAGGAGAAGGAGAAGGTGAAGTCAGGAGGGTGAATCAGAAGAAGCAGAAGAAGGAGAAGGAGAAGGTGAAGTAAGGAGGGTGAATCAGAAGAAGCAGAAGAAGGAGAAGGAGAAGGTGAAGTCTGGAGTGTAAAGCAGAAGAAGCAAAAGAAGGAGAAGGAGAAGGTGAAGTCTGGAGGGTGAATCAGAAGAAGTAGAAGAAGGAGAAGGAGAAGGTGAAGGCTGGAGGGTGAAGCAGAAGAAGTAGAAGAAGGAGAAGGAGAAGGTGAAGTCAGGAGGGTGAATCAGAAGAAGTAGAAGAAGGAGAAGGAGAAGGTGAAGTCAGGAGGGTGAATCAGAAGAAGCAGAAGAAGGAGAAGGAGAAGGTGAAGTCTGGAGGGTGAATCAGAAGAATCAGAAGCAGGAGAAGGAGAAGGTGAAGTCTGGAGGGTGAATCAGAAGAAGCAGAAGAAAGAGAAGGAGAAGGTGAAGTCTGGAGGGTGAATCAGAAGAAGCAGAAGAAGGAGAAGGAGAAGGTGAAGTCTGGAGGGAGAAGCAGAAGAAGTAGAAGAAGGAGAAGGAGAAGGTGAAGTCTGGAGGGTGAATCAGAAGAAGTAGAAGAAGGAGAAGGAGAAGGTGAAGTCTGGAGGGTGAATCAGAAGAAGTAGAAGAAGGAGAAGGAGAAGGTGAAGTCTGGAGGGTGAATCAGAAGAAACAGAAGAAGGAGAAGGAGAAGGTGAAGTCTGGAGGGTGAATCAGAAGAAGTAGAAGAAGGAGAAGGAGAAGGTGTAGTCTGGAGGGTGAATCAGAAGAAGTAGACGAAGGAGAAGGAGAAGGTGAAGTCTGGAGGGTGAACCAGAAGAAGCAGAAGAAGGAGAAGGAGAAGGTGAAGTCTGGAGGGTGAATCAGAAGAAGTAGAAGAAGGAGAAAGAGCAGGTGAAGTCTGGAGGGTGAATCAGAAGAAGCAGAAGAAGGAGAAGGAGAAGGTGAAGTCTGGAGGGTGAATCAGAAGAAGCAGAAGAAGGAGAAGGAGAAGGTGAAGTCTGGAGGGTGAAACAGAAGAAGCAGAATAAGGAGAAGGAGAAGGTGAAGTCAGGAGGGTGAATCAGAAGACGCAGAAGAAGGAGAAGGAGAAGGTGAAGTAAGGAGGGTGAATCAGAAGAAGCAGAAGAAGGAGAAGGAGAAGGTGAAGTCTGGAGTGTGAAGCAGAAGAAGCAAAAGAAGGAGAAGGAGAAGGTGAAGTCTGGAGGGTGAATCAGAAGAAGCAGAAGAAGGAGAAGGAGAAGGTGAAGTCTGGAGGGTGAAGCAGAAGAAGTAGAAGAAGGAGAAGGAGAAGGTGAAGTCAGGAGGGTGAATCAGAAGAAGTAGAAGAAGGAGAAGGAGAAGGTGAAGTCAGGAGGGTGAATCAGAAGAAGCAGAAGAAGGAGAAGGAGAAGGTGAAGTCTGGACGGTGAATCAGAAGAATCAGAAGAAGGAGAAGGAGAAGGTGAAGTCTGGAGGGTGAATCAGAAGAAGCAGAAGAAAGAGAAGGAGAAGGTGAAGTCTGGAGGGTGAATCAGAAGAAGTAGAAGAAGGAGAAGGAGAAGGTGAAGTCTGGAGGGTGAATCAGAAAAAGCAGAAGAAGGAGAAGGAGAAGGTGAAGTCTGGAGGGTGAATCAGAAGAAGCAGAAGAAGGAGAAGGAGAAGGTGAAGTCTGGAGGGTGAATCAGAAGAAGCAGAAGAAGGAGAAGGATAAGGTGAAGTCTGAAGGGTGAATCAGAAGAAGTAGAAGAAGGAGAAGGAGAAGGTGAAGTCTGGAGGGTGAAGCAGAAGAAGTAGAAGAAGGAGAAGGAGAAGGTGAAGTCAGGAGGGTGAATCAGAAGAAGTAGAAGAAGGAGAAGGAGAAGGTGAAGTCAGGAGGGTGAATCAGAAGAAGCAGAAGAAGGAGAAGGAGAAGGTGAAGTCTGGAGGGTGAATCAGAAGAATCAGAAGAAGGAGAAGGAGAAGGTGAAGTCTGGAGGGTGAATCAGAAGAAGTAGAAGAAGGAGAAGGAGATGGTCAAGTCTGGAGGGTGAATCAGAAGAAGCAGAAGAAGGAGAAGGAGAAGGTGAAGTCTGGAGGGTGAATCAGAAGAAGCAGAAGAAGGAGAAGGAGAAGATGAAGTCTGGAGGGTGAATCAGAAGAAGCAGAAGGAGAAGGAGAAGGTGAAGTCTGGAGGGTGAAACAGAAGAAGCAGAAGAAGGAGAAGGAGAAGGTGAAGTCTGGAGGGTGAATCAGAAGAAGCAGAAGAAGGAGAAGGTGAAGGTGAAGTCAGGAGGGTGAATCAGAAGAAGCAGAAGAAGGAGAAGGAGAAGGTGAAGTTAGGAGGGTGAATCAGAAGAAGCAAGAGAAGGAGAAGGAGCAGGTGAAGTCAGGGGGGTGAAGCAGAAGAAGTAGAAGAAGGAGAAGGAGAAGGTGAAGTCAGGACGGTGAAGCAGAAGAAGCAGAAAAAGGAGAAGGAGAAGGTGAAGTCTGGAGGGCGCAGCAGAAGAAGCAGAAGAAGGAGAAGGAGAAGGTGAAGTCTGGAGGGTGAAGCAGAAGAAGCAGAAGAAGGAGAAGGAGAAGGTGAAGTCTGGAGGGTGAATCAGAAGAAGTAGAAGAAGGAGAAGGAGAAGGTGAAGTCAGGAGAGTGAAGCAGAAGAAGCAGAAGAAGGAGAAGGAGAAGGTGAAGTCTGGAGGGTGAAGCAGAAGAAGCAGAAGAAGGAGAAGGAGTAGGTGATGTCTGGTGGGCGAAGCAGAAGAAGCAGAAGAAGGAGAAGGAGAAGGTGAAGTCTGGAGGGTGAAGCAGAGGAAGCAGAAGAAGGAGAAGGAGAAGGTGAAGTCTGGAGGGTGAATCAGAAGAAGTAGAAGAAGGAGAATGAGAAGGTGAAGTCAGGAGGGTGAAGCAGAAGAAGCAGAAGAAGGAGAAGGAGAAGGTGAAGTCAGGAGGGTGAATCGGAAGAAGTAGAAGAAGGAGAAGGAGAAGGTGAAGTCTGGAGGGTGAATCAGAAGAAGTAGAAGAAGGAGAAGTAGAAGGTGAAGTCTGGAGGGTGAATCAGAAGAAGTAGAAGAAGGAGAAGGAGAAGGTGAAGTCTGGAGGGTGAATCAGAAGAAGCAGAAGAAGGAGAAGGAGAAGGTGAAGTCTGGAGGGAGAAGCAGAAGAAGTAGAAGAAGGAGAAGGAGAAGCTGAAGTCTGGAGGGTGAATCAGAAGAAGTAGAAGAAGGAGAAGGAGAAGGTGAAGTCTGGAGGGTGAATCAGAAGAAGCAGAAGAAGGAGAAGGAGAAGGTGAAGTCTGGAGGGTGAATCAGAAGAAGCAGAAGAAGGAGAAGGAGAAGGTGAAGTCTGGAGGGTGAAACAGAAGAAGCAGAATAAGGAGAAGGAGAAGGTGAAGTCAGGAGGGTGAATCAGAAGAAGCAGAAGAAGGAGAAGGAGAAGGTGAAGTAAGGAGGGTGAATCAGAAGAAGCAGAAGAAGGAGAAGGAGAAGGTGAAGTCTGGAGTGTGAAGCAGAAGAAGCAAAAGAAGGAGAAGGAGAAGGTGAAGTCTGGAGGGTGAATCAGAAGAAGTAGAAGAAGGAGAAGGAGAAGGTGAAGTCTGGAGGGTGAAGCAGAAGAAGTAGAAGAAGGAGAAGGAGAAGGTGAAGTCAGGAGGGTGAATCAGAAGAAGTAGAAGAAGGAGAAGGAGAAGGTGAAGTCAGGAGGGTGAATCAGAAGAAGCAGAAGAAGGAGAAGGAGAAGGTGAAGTCTGGAGGGTGAATCAGAAGAATCAGAAGAAGGAGAAGGAGAAGGTGAAGTCTGGAGGGTGAATCAGAAGAAGCAGAAGAAAGAGAAGGAGAAGGTGAAGTCTGGAGGGTGAATCAGAAGAAGCAGAAGAAGGAGAAGGAGAAGGTGAAGTCTGGAGGGAGAAGCAGAAGAAGTAGAAGAAGGAGAAGGAGAAGGTGAAGTCTGGAGGGTGAATCAGAAGAAGTAGAAGAAGGAGAAGGAGAAGGTGAAGTCTGGAGGTTGAATCAGAAGAAGTAGAAGATGGAGAAGGAGAAGGTGAAGTCTGGAGGGTGAATCAGAAGAAACAGAAGAAGGAGAAGGAGAAGGTGAAGTCTGGAGGGTGAATCAGAAGAAGTAGAAGAAGGAGAAGGAGAAGGTGTAGTCTGGAGGGTGAATCAGAAGAAGTAGACGAAGGAGAAGGAGAAGGTGAAGTCTGGAGGGTGAACCAGAAGAAGCAGAAGAAGGAGAAGGAGAAGGTGAAGTCTGGAGGGTGAATCAGAAGAATTAGAAGAAGGAGAAGGAGAAGGTGAAGTCTGGAGGGTGAATCAGAAGAAGCAGAAGAAGGAGAAGGAGAAGGTGAAGTCTGGAGGGTGAATCAGAAGAAGCAGAAGAAGGAGAAGGAGAAGGTGAAGTCTGGAGGGTGAAACAGAAGAAGCAGAATAAGGAGAAGGAGAAGGTGAAGTCAGGAGGGTGTATCAGAAGAAGCAGAAGAAGGAGTAGGAGAAGGTGAAGTAAGGAGGGTGAATCAGAAGAAGCAGAAGAAGGAGAAGGAGAAGGTGAATTCTGGAGTGTGAAGCAGAAGAAGGAAAAGAAGGAGAAGGAGAAGGTGAAGTCTGGAGGGTGAATCAGAAGAAGCAGAAGAAGGAGAAGGAGAAGGTGAAGTCTGGAGGGTGAAGCAGAAGAAGTAGAAGAAGGAGAAGGAGAAGGTGAAGTCAGGAGGGTGAATCAGAAGATGTAGAAGAAGGAGAAGGAGAAGGTGAAGTCAGGAGGGTGAATCAGAAGAAGCAGAAGAAGGAGAAGGAGAAGGTGAAGTCTGGACGGTGAATCAGAAGAATCAGAAGAAGGAGAAGGAGAAGGTGAAGTCTGGAGGGTGAATCAGAAGAAGCAGAATAAAGAGAAGGAGAAGGTGAAGTCTGGAGGGTGAATCAGAAGAAGTAGAAGAAGGAGAAGGAGAAGGTGAAGTCTGGAGGGTGAATCAGAAAAAGCAGAAGAAGGAGAAGGAGAAGGTGAAGTCTGGAGGGTGAATCAGAAGAAGCAGAAGAAGGAGAAGGAGAAGGTGAAGTCTGGAGGGTGAATCAGAAGAAGCAGAAGAAGGAAAAGGAGAAGGTGAAGTCTGGAGGGTGGATCAGAAGAAGCAGAATAAGGAGAAGGAGAAGGTGAAGTCTGGAGGGTGAATCAGAAGAAGCAGAAAAAGGAGAAGGAGAAGGTGAAGTCTGAAGGGTGAATCAGAAGAAGTAGAAGAAGGAGAAGGAGAAGGTGAAGTCTGGAGGGTGAAGCAGAAGAAGTAGAAGAAGGAGAAGGAGAAGGTGAAGTCAGGAGGGTGAATCAGAAGAAGTAGAAGAAGGAGAAGGAGAAGGTGAAGTCTGGAGGGTGAATCAGAAGAAGTAGAAGAAGGAGAAGGAGAAGGTGAAGTCTGGAGGGTGAAGCAGAAGAAGTAGAAGAAGGAGAAGGAGAAGGTGAAGTCAGGAGGGTGAATCAGAAGAAGTAGAAGAAGGAGAAGGAGAAGGTGAAGTCAGGAGGGTGAATCAGAAGAAGCAGAAGAAGGAGAAGGAGAAGGTGAAGTCTGAAGGGTGAATCAGAAGAATCAGAAGAAGGAGAAGGAGAAGGTGAAGTCTGGAGGGTGAATCAGAAGAAGCAGAAGAAAGAGAAGGAGAAGGTGAAGTCTGGAGGGTGAATCAGAAGAAGTAGAAGAAGGAGAAGGAGAAGGTGAAGTCTGGAGGGTGAATCAGAAGAAGTAGAAGAAGGAGAAGGAGAAGGTGAAGTCTGCAGGGTGAATCAGAAAAAGCAGAAGAAGGAGAAGGAGAAGGTGAAGTCTGGAGGGTGAATCAGAAGAAGCAGAAGAAGGAGAAGGAGAAGGTGAAGTCTGGAGGGTGAATCAGAAGAAGCAGAAGAAGGAGAAGGAGAAGGTGAAGTCTGGAGGGTGAATCAGAAGAAGCAGAATAAGGAGAAGGAGAAGGTGAAGTCTGGAGGGTGAATCAGAAGAAGCAGAAAAAGGAGAAGGAGAAGGTGAAGTCTGAAGGGTGAATCAGAAGAAATAGAAGAAGGAGAAGGAGAAGGTGAAGTCTGGAGGGTGAAGCAGAAGAAGTAGAAGAAGGAGAAGGAGAAGGTGAAGTCAGGAGGGTGAATCAGAAGAAGTAGAAGAAGGAGAAGGAGAAGGTGAAGTCAGGAGGGTGAATCAGAAGAAGGAGAAGGAGAAGGTGAAGTCTGGAGGGTGAATCAGAAGAATCAGAAGAAGGAGAAGGAGAAGGTGAAGTCTGGAGGGTGAATCAGAAGAAGCAGAAGAAAGAGAAGGAGAAGGTGAAGTCTGGAGGGTGAAGCAGAAGAAACAGAAGAAGGAGAAGGAGAAGGTGAAGACTGGAGGGTGAATCAGAAGAAGTAGAAGAAGGAGAAGGAGAAGGTGAAGTCTGGAGGGTGAATCAGAAGAAGTAGAAAAAGGAGAAGGAGAAGGTGAAGTCTGGAGGGTGAATCAGAAGAAGCAGAAGAAGGAGAAGGAGAAGGTGAAGTCTGGAGGGTGAATCAGAAGAAGCAGAAGAAGGAGAAGGAGAAGATGAAGTCTGGAGGGTGAATCAGAAGAAGTAGAAGAAGGAGAAGGAGAAGGTAAAGTCTGGAGAGTGAATCAGAAGAAGCAGAAGAAGGAGAAGGAGAAGGTGAAGTCTGGAGGGTGAATCAGAAAAAGCAGAAGAAGGAGAAGGAGAAGGTGAAGTCAGGAGGGTGAATCAGAAGAAGCAGAAGAAGGAGAAGGAGAAGGTCAAGTCTGGAGGGTGAATCAGAAGAAGTAGAATAAGGAAAAGGAGAAGGTGAAGTCTGGAGGGTGAAGCAGAAGAAGTAGAAGAAGGAGAAGGAGAAGGTGAAGTCAGGAGGGTGAATCAGAAGAAGTAGAAGAAGGAGAAGGAGAAGGTGAAGTCAGGAGGGTGAATCAGAAGAAGCAGAAGAAGGAGAAGGAAAAGGTGAAGTCTGGAGGGTGAATCAGAAGAATCAGAAGAAGGAGAAGGAGAAGGTGAAGTCTGGAGGGTGAATCAGAAGAAGCAGAAGAAAGAGAAGGAGAAGGTGAAGTCTGGAGGGTGAATCAGAAGAAGTAGAAGAAGGAGAAGGAGAAGGTGAAGTCTGGAGTGTGAATCAGAAGAAGCAGAAGAAGGAGAAGGAGAAGGTGAAGTCTAGAGGGTGAATCAGAAGAAGCAGAATAAGGAGAAGGAGAAGTTGAAGTCTGGAGGGTGAATCAGAAGAAGCAGAAGAAGGAGAAGGAGAAGGTGAAGTCTGGAGGGTGAATCAGAAGAAGTAGAAGAAGGAGAAGGAGAAGGTGAAGTCTGGAGGGTGAAGCAGAAGAAGTAGAAGAAGGAGAAGGAGAAGGTGAAGTCAGGAGGGTGAATCAGAAGAAGTAGAAGAAGTAGAAGGAGAAGGTGAAGTCAGGAGGGTGAATCAGAAGAAGCAGAAGAAGGAGAAGGAGAAGGTGAAGTCTGGAGGGTGAATCAGAAGAATCAGAAGAAGGAGAAGGAGAAGGTGAAGTCTGGAGGGTGAATCAGAAGAAGCAGAGGAAGGAGAAGGAGAAGGTGAAGTCTGGAGGGTGAATCAGAAGAAGCAGAATAAGGAGAAGGAGAAGGTGAAGTCTGGAGGGTGAATCAGAAGAAGCAGAATAAGGAGAAGGAGAAGGTGAAGTCTGGAGGGTGAATCAGAAGAAGCAGAAGAAGGAGAAGGAGAAGATGAAGTCTGGAGGGTGAATCAGAAGAAGTAGAAGAAGGAGAAGGAGAAGGTGAAGTCTGGAGGGTGAAGCAGAAGAAGTAGAAGAAGGAGAAGGAGAAGGTGAAGTCAGGAGGGTGAATCAGAAGAAGTAGAAGAAGAAGAAGGAGAAGGTGAAGTCAGGAGGGTGAATCAGATGAAGCAGAAGAAGGAGAAGGAGAAGGTGAAGTCTGGAGGGTGAATCAGAAGAATCAGAAGAAGGAGAAGTAGAAGGTGAAGTCTGGAGGGTGCATCAGAAGAAGCAGATGAAAGAGAAGGAGAAGGTGAAGTCTGGAGGGTGAAGCAGAAGAAACAGAAGAAGGAGAAGGTGAAGACTGGAGGGTGAATCAGAAGAAGTAGAAGAAGGAGAAGGAGAAGGTGAAGTCTGGAGGGTGAATCAGAAGAAGTAGAAGAAGGAGAAGGAGAAGGTGAAGTCTGGGGGGTGAATCAGAAGAAGCAGAAGAAGGAGAAGGAGAAGGTGAAGTCTGGAGGGTGAATCAGAAGAAGCAGAAGAAGGAGAAGGAGAAGATGAAGTCTGGAGGGTGAATCAGAAGAAGTAGAAGAAGGAGAAGGAGAAGGTGAAGTCTGGAGGGTGAATCAGAAGTAGTAGAAGAAGGAGAAGGAGAAGGTGAAGTCTGGACGGTGAATCAGAAGAAACAGAAGAAGGAGAAGGAGAAGGTGAAGTCTGGAGGGTGAATCAGAAGAAGTAGAAGAAGGAGAAGGAGAAGGTGTAGTCTGGAGGGTGAATCAGAAGAAGTAGACGAAGGAGAAGGAGAAGGTGAAGTCTGGAGGGTGAATCAGAAGAAGCAGAAGAAGGAGAAGGAGAAGGTGAAGTCTGGAGGGTGAATCAGAAGAAGCAGAAGAAGTAGAAGGAGAAGGTGAAGTCTGGAGGGTGAAGCAGAAGAAGTAGAAGAAGGAGAAGGAGAAGGTGAAGTCAGGAGGGTGAATCAGAAGAAGTAGAAGAAGGAGAAGGAGAAGGTGAAGTCAGGAGGGTGAATCAGAAGAAGCAGAAGAAGGAGAAGGAGAAGGTGAAGTCTTGAGGATGAATCAGAAGAAGAAGAAGAAGGAGAAGGAGAAGGTGAAGTCTGGAGGGTGAAGCAGAAGAAGTAGAAGAAGGAGAAGGTGAAGGTGAAGTCAGGAGGGTGAATCAGAAGAAGTAGAAGAAGAAGAAGAAGAAGGTGAAGTCAGGAGGGTGAATCAGATGAAGCAGAAGAAGGAGAAGGAGAAGGTGAAGTCTGGAGGGTGAATCAGAAGAATCAGAAGAAGGAGAAGTAGAAGGTGAAGTCTGGAGGGTGAATCAGAAGAAGCAGAAGAAAGAGAAGGAGAAGGTGAAGTCTGGAGGGTGAAGCAGAAGAAACAGAAGAAGGAGAAGGTGAAGACTGGAGGGTGAATCAGAAGAAGTAGAAGAAGGAGAAGGAGAAGGTGAAGTCTGGAGGGTGAATCGGAAGAAGTAGAAGAAGGAGAAGGAGAAGGTGAAGTCTGGGGGCTGAATCAGAAGAAGCAGAAGAAGGAGAAGGAGAAGGTGAAGTCTGGAGGGTGAATCAGAAGAAGCAGAAGAAGGAGAAGGAGAAGATGAAGTCTGGAGGGTGAATCAGAAGAAGTAGAAGAAGGAGAAGGAGAAGGTGAAGTCTGGAGGGTGAATCAGAAGTTGTAGAAGAAGGAGAAGGAGAAGGTGAAGTCTGGACGGTGAATCAGAAGAAACAGAAGAAGGAGAAGGAGAAGGTGAAGTCTGGAGGGTGAATCAGAAGAAGTAGAAGAAGGAGAAGGAGAAGGTGTAGTCTGGAGGGTGAATCAGAAGAAGTAGACGAAGGAGAAGGAGAAGGTGAAGTCTGGAGGGTGAATCAGAAGAAGCAGAAGAAGGAGAAGGAGAAGGTGAAGTCTGGAGGGTGAATCAGAAGAAGCAGAAGAAGGAGAAGGAGAAGGTGAAGTCTGGAGGGTGAATCAGAAGAAGCAGAATAAGGAGAAGGAGAAGGTGAAGTCTGGAGGGTGAATCAGAAGAAGCAGAAAAAGGAGAAGGAGAAGGTGAAGTCTGAAGGGTGAATCAGAAGAAGTAGAAGAAGGAGAAGGAGAAGGTGAAGTCTGGAGGGTGAAGCAGAAGAAGTAGAAGAAGGAGCAGGAGAAGGTGAAGTCAGGAGGGTGAATCAGAAGAAGTAGAAGAAGGATAAGGAGAAGATGAAGTCAGGAGGGTGAATCATAAGAAGCAGAAGAAGGAGAAGGAGAAGGTGAAGTCTGGAGGGTGAATCAGAAGAATCAGAAGAAGGAGAAGGAGAAGGTGAAGACTGGAGGGTGAATCAGAAGAAGCAGAAGAAGGAGAAGGAGAAGGTGAAGTCTGGAGGGAGAAGCAGAAGAAGTAGAAGAAGGAGAAGGAGAAGGTGAAGTCTGGAGGGTGAATCAGAAGAAGTAGAAGAAGGAGAAGGAGAAGGTGAAGTCTGGAGGGTGAATCAGAAGAAGCAGAAGAAGGAGAAGGAGAAGGTGAAGTCTGGAGGGTGAATCAGAAGAAGCAGAAGAAGGAGAAGGAGAAGGTGAAGTCTGGAGGGTGAAACAGAAGAAGCAGAATAAGGAGAAGGAGAAGGAGAAGTCAGGAGGGTGAATCAGAAGAAGCAGAAGAAGGAGAAGGAGTAGGTGATGTCTGGTGGGCGAAGCAGAAGAAGCAGAAGAAGGAGAAGGAGAAGGTGAAGTCTGGAGGGTGAAGCAGAGGAAGCAGAAGAAGGAGAAGGAGAAGGTGAAGTCTGGAGGGTGAATCAGAAGAAGTAGAAGAAGGAGAATGAGAAGTTGAAGTCAGGAGGGTGAAGCAGAAGAAGCAGAAGAAGGAGAAGGAGAAGGTGAAGTCAGGAGGGTGAATCGGAAGAAGTAGAAGAAGGAGAAGGAGAAGGTGAAGTCTGGAGGGTGAATCAGAAGAAGTAGAAGAAGGAGAAGTAGAAGGTGAAGTCTGGAGGGTGAATCAGAAGAAGTAGAAGAAGGAGAAGGAGAAGGTGAAGTCTGGAGGGTGAGTCAGAAGAAGCAGAAGAAGGAGAAGGAGAAGGTGAAGTCTGGAGGGAGAAGCAGAAGAAGTAGAAGAAGGAGAAGGAGAAGGTGAAGTCTGGAGGGTGAATCAGAAGAAGTAGAAGAAGGAGAAGGAGAAGGTGAAGTCTGGAGGGTGAATCAGAAGAAGCAGAAGAAGGAGAAGGAGAAGGTGAAGTCTGGAGGGTGAATCAGAAGAAGCAGAAGAAGGAGAAGGAGAAGGTGAAGTCTGGAGGGTGAAACAGAAGAAGCAGAATAAGGAGAAGGAGAAGGTGAAGTCAGGAGGGTGAATCAGAAGAAGCAGAAGAAGGAGAAGGAGAAGGTGAAGTAAGGAGGGTGAATCAGAAGAAGCAGAAGAAGGAGAAGGAGAAGGTGAAGTCTGGAGTGTGAAGCAGAAGAAGCAAAAGAAGGAGAAGGAGAAGGTGAAGTCTGGAGGGTGAATCAGAAGAAGTAGAAGAAGGAGAAGGAGAAGGTGAAGTCTGGAGGGTGAAGCAGAAGAAGTAGAAGAAGGAGAAGGAGAAGGTGAAGTCAGGAGGGTGAATCAGAAGAAGTAGAAGAAGGAGAAGGAGAAGGTGAAGTCAGGAGGGTGAATCAGAAGAAGCAGAAGAAGGAGAAGGAGAAGGTGAAGTCTGGAGGGTGAATCAGAAGAATCAGAAGAAGGAGAAGGAGAAGGTGAAGTCTGGAGGGTGAATCAGAAGAAGCAGAAGAAAGAGAAGGAGAAGGTGAAGTCTGGAGGGTGAATCAGAAGAAGCAGAAGAAGGAGAAGGAGAAGGTGAAGTCTGGAGGGAGAAGCAGAAGAAGTAGAAGAAGGAGAAGGAGAAGGTGAAGTCTGGAGGGTGAATCAGAAGAAGTAGAAGAAGGAGAAGGAGAAGGTGAAGTCTGGAGGGTGAATCAGAAGAAGTAGAAGAAGGAGAAGGAGAAGGTGAAGTCTGGAGGGTGAATCAGAAGAAACAGAAGAAGGAGAAGGAGAAGGTGAAGTCTGGAGGGTGAATCAGAAGAAGTAGAAGAAGGAGAAGGAGAAGGTGTAGTCTGGAGGGTGAATCAGAAGAAGTAGACGAAGGAGAAGGAGAAGGTGAAGTCTGGAGGGTGAATCAGAAGAAGCAGAAGAAGGAGAAGGAGAAGGTGAAGTCTGGAGGGTGAATCAGAAGAAGCAGAAGAAGGAGAAGGAGAAGGTGAAGTCTGGAGGGTGAAACAGAAGAAGCAGAATAAGGAGAAGGAGAAGGTGAAGTCAGGAGGGTGTATCAGAAGAAGCAGAAGAAGGAGTAGGAGAAGGTGAAGTAAGGAGGGTGAATCAGAAGAAGCAGAAGAAGGAGAAGGAGAAGGTGAATTCTGGAGTGTGAAGCAGAAGAAGGAAAAGAAGGAGAAGGAGAAGGTGAAGTCTGGAGGGTGAATCAGAAGAAGCAGAAGAAGGAGAAGGAGAAGGTGAAGTCTGGAGGGTGAAGCAGAAGAAGTAGAAGAAGGAGAAGGAGAAGGTGAAGTCAGGAGGGTGAATCAGAAGATGTAGAAGAAGGAGAAGGAGAAGGTGAAGTCAGGAGGGTGAATCAGAAGAAGCAGAAGAAGGAGAAGGAGAAGGTGAAGTCTGGACGGTGAATCAGAAGAATCAGAAGAAGGAGAAGGAGAAGGTGAAGTCTGGAGGGTGAATCAGAAGTAGCAGAATAAAGAGAAGGAGAAGGTGAAGTCTGGAGGGTGAATCAGAAGAAGTAGAAGAAGGAGAAGGAGAAGGTGAAGTCTGGAGGGTGAATCAGAAAAAGCAGAAGAAGGAGAAGGAGAAGGTGAAGTCTGGAGGGTGAATCAGAAGAAGCAGAAGAAGGAGAAGGAGAAGGTGAAGTCTGGAGGGTGAATCAGAAGAAGCAGAAGAAGGAAAAGGAGAAGGTGAAGTCTGGAGGGTGAATCAGAAGAAGCAGAATAAGGAGAAGGAGAAGGTGAAGTCTGGAGGGTGAATCAGAAGAAGCAGAAAAAGGAGAAGGAGAAGGTGAAGTCTGAAGGGTGAATCAGAAGAAGTAGAAGAAGGAGAAGGAGAAGGTGAAGTCTGGAGGGTGAAGCAGAAGAAGTAGAAGAAGGAGAAGGAGAAGGTGAAGTCAGGAGGGTGAATCAGAAGAAGTAGAAGAAGGAGAAGGAGAAGGTGAAGTCTGGAGGGTGAATCAGAAGAAGTAGAAGAAGGAGAAGGAGAAGGTGAAGTCTGGAGGGTGAAGCAGAAGAAGTAGAAGAAGGAGAAGGAGAAGGTGAAGTCAGGAGGGTGAATCAGAAGAAGTAGAAGAAGGAGAAGGAGAAGGTGAAGTCAGGAGGGTGAATCAGAAGAAGCAGAAGAAGGAGAAGGAGAAGGTGAAGTCTGAAGGGTGAATCAGAAGAATCAGAAGAAGGAGAAGGAGAAGGTGAAGTCTGGAGGGTGAATCAGAAGAAGCAGAAGAAAGAGAAGGAGAAGGTGAAGTCTGGAGGGTGAATCAGAAGAAGTAGAAGAAGGAGAAGGAGAAGGTGAAGTCTGGAGGGTGAATCAGAAGAAGTAGAAGAAGGAGAAGGAGAAGGTGAAGTCTGGAGGGTGAATCAGAAAAAGCAGAAGAAGGAGAAGGAGAAGGTGAAGTCTGGAGGGTGAATCAGAAGAAGCAGAAGAAGGAGAAGGAGAAGGTGAAGTCTGGAGGGTGAATCAGAAGAAGCAGAAGAAGGAGAAGGAGAAGGTGAAGTCTGGAGGGTGAATCAGAAGAAGCAGAATAAGGAGAAGGAGAAGGTGAAGTCTGGAGGGTGAATCAGAAGAAGCAGAAAAAGGAGAAGGAGAAGGTGAAGTCTGAAGGGTGAATCAGAAGAAATAGAAGAAGGAGAAGGAGAAGGTGAAGTCTGGAGGGTGAAGCAGAAGAAGTAGAAGAAGGAGAAGGAGAAGTTGAAGTCAGGAGGGTGAATCAGAAGAAGTAGAAGAAGGAGAAGGAGAAGGTGAAGTCAGGAGGGTGAATCAGAAGAAGGAGAAGGAGAAGGTGAAGTCTGGAGGGTGAATCAGAAGAATCAGAAGAAGGAGAAGGAGAAGGTGAAGTCTGGAGGGTGAATCAGAAGAAGCAGAAGAAAGAGAAGGAGAAGGTGAAGTCTGGAGGGTGAAGCAGAAGAAACAGAAGAAGGAGAAGGAGAAGGTGAAGACTGGAGGGTGAATCAGAAGAAGTAGAAGAAGGAGAAGGAGAAGGTGAAGTCTGGAGGGTGAATCAGAAGAAGTAGAAAAAGGAGAAGGAGAAGGTGAAGTCTGGAGGGTGAATCAGAAGAAGCAGAAGAAGGAGAAGGAGAAGGTGAAGTCTGGAGGGTGAATCAGAAGAAGCAGAAGAAGGAGAAGGAGAAGATGAAGTCTGGAGGGTGAATCAGAAGAAGTAGAAGAAGGAGAAGGAGAAGGTGTGGTCTGGAGGGTGAATCAGAAGAAGCAGAAGAAGGAGAAGGAGAAGGTAAAGTCTGGAGGGTGAATCAGAAGAAGCAGAAGAAGGAGAAGGAGAAGGTGAAGTCTGGAGGGTGAATCAGAAGAAGCAGAAGAAGGAGAAGGAGAAGGTGAAGTCAGGAGGGTGAATCAGAAGAAGCAGAAGAAGGAGAAGGAGAAGGTCAAGTCTGGAGGGTGAATCAGAAGAAGTAGAATAAGGAAAAGGAGAAGGTGAAGTCTGGAGGGTGAAGCAGAAGAAGTAGAAGAAGGAGAAGGAGAAGGTGAAGTCAGGAGGGTGAATCAGAAGAAGTAGAAGAAGGAGAAGGAGAAGGTGAAGTCAGGAGGGTGAATCAGAAGAAGCAGAAGAAGGAGAAGGAAAAGGTGAAGTCTGGAGGGTGAATCAGAAGAATCAGAAGAAGGAGAAGGAGAAGGTGAAGTCTGGAGGGTGAATCAGAAGAAGCAGAAGAAAGAGAAGGAGAAGGTGAAGTCTGGAGGGTGAATCAGAAGAAGTAGAAGAAGGAGAAGGAGAAGGTGACGTCTGGAGTGTGAATCAGAAGAAGCAGAAGAAGGAGAAGGAGAAGGTGAAGTCTAGAGGGTGAATCAGAAGAAGCAGAATAAGGAGAAGGAGAAGTTGAAGTCTGGAGGGTGAATCAGAAGAAGCAGAAGAAGGAGAAGGAGAAGTTGAAGTCTGGAGGGTGAATCAGAAGAAGTAGAAGAAGGAGAAGGAGAAGGTGAAGTCTGGAGGGTGAAGCAGAAGAAGTAGAAGAAGGAGAAGGAGAAGGTGAAGTCAGGAGGGTGAATCAGAAGAAGTAGAAGAAGTAGAAGGAGAAGGTGAAGTCAGGAGGGTGAATCAGAAGAAGCAGAAGAAGGAGAAGGAGAAGGTGAAGTCTGGAGGGTGAATCAGAAGAATCAGAAGAAGGAGAAGGAGAAGGTGAAGTCTGGAGGGTGAATCAGAAGAAGCAGAGGAAGGAGAAGGAGAAGGTGAAGTCTGGAGGGTGAATCAGAAGAAGCAGAATAAGGAGAAGGAGAAGGTGAAGTCTGGAGGGTGAATCAGAAGAAGCAGAATAAGGAGAAGGAGAAGGTGAAGTCTGGAGGGTGAATCAGAAGAAGCAGAAGAAGGAGAAGGAGAAGATGAAGTCTGGAGGGTGAATCAGAAGAAGTAGAAAAAGGAGAAGGAGAAGGTGAAGTCTGGAGGGTGAAGCAGAAGAAGTAGAAGAAGGAGAAGGAGAAGGTGAAGTCAGGAGGGTGAATCAGAAGAAGTAGAAGAAGAAGAAGGAGAAGGTGAAGTCAGGAGGGTGAATCAGATGAAGCAGAAGAAGGAGAAGGAGAAGGTGAAGTCTGGAGGGTGAATCAGAAGAATCAGAAGAAGGAGAAGTAGAAGGTGAAGTCTGGAGGGTGCATCAGAAGAAGCAGATGAAAGAGAAGGAGAAGGTGAAGTCTGGAGGGTGAAGCAGAAGAAACAGAAGAAGGAGAAGGTGAAGACTGGAGGGTGAATCAGAAGAAGTAGAAGAAGGAGAAGGAGAAGGTGAAGTCTGGAGGGTGAATCAGAAGAAGTAGAAGAAGGAGAAGGAGAAGGTGAAGTCTGGGGGGTGAATCAGAAGAAGCAGAAGAAGGAGAAGGAGAAGGTGAAGTCTGGAGGGTGAATCAGAAGAAGCAGAAGAAGGAGAAGGAGAAGATGAAGTCTGGAGGGTGAATCAGAAGAAGTAGAAGAAGGAGAAGGAGAAGGTGAAGTCTGGAGGGTGAATCAGAAGTAGTAGAAGAAGGAGAAGGAGAAGGTGAAGTCTGGACGGTGAATCAGAAGAAACAGAAGAAGGAGAAGGAGAAGGTGAAGTCTGGAGGGTGAATCAGAAGAAGTAGAAGAAGGAGAAGGAGAAGGTGTAGTCTGGAGGGTGAATCAGAAGAAGTAGACGAAGGAGAAGGAGAAGGTGAAGTCTGGAGGGTGAATCAGAAGAAGCAGAAGAAGGAGAAGGAGAAGGTGAAGTCTGGAGGGTGAATCAGAAGAAGCAGAAGAAGTAGAAGGAGAAGGTGAAGTCTGGAGGGTGAAGCAGAAGAAGTAGAAGAAGGAGAAGGAGAAGGTGAAGTCAGGAGGGTGAATCAGAAGAAGTAGAAGAAGGAGAAGGAGAAGGTGAAGTCAGGAGGGTGAATCAGAAGAAGCAGAAGAAGGAGAAGGAGAAGGTGAAGTCTGGAGGATGAATCAGAAGAAGAAGAAGGAGAAGGAGAAGGTGAAGTCTGGAGGGTGAAGCAGAAGAAGTAGAAGAAGGAGAAGGAGAAGGTGAAGTCAGGAGGGTGAATCAGAAGAAGTAGAAGAAGAAGAAGGAGAAGGTGAAGTCAGGAGGGTGAATCAGATGAAGCAGAAGAAGGAGAAGGAGAAGGTGAAGTCTGGAGGGTGAATCAGAAGAATCAGAAGAAGGAGAAGTAGAAGGTGAAGTCTGGAGGGTGAATCAGAAGAAGCAGAAGAAAGAGAAGGAGAAGGTGAAGTCTGGAGGGTGAAGCAGAAGAAACAGAAGAAGGAGAAGGTGAAGACTGGAGGGTGAATCAGAAGAAGTAGAAGAAGGAGAAGGAGAAGGTGAAGTCTGGAGGGTGAATCGGAAGAAGTAGAAGAAGGAGAAGGAGAAGGTGAAGTCTGGGGGCTGAATCAGAAGAAGCAGAAGAAGGAGAAGGAGAAGGTGAAGTCTGGAGGGTGAATCAGAAGAAGCAGAAGAAGGAGAAGGAGAAGATGAAGTCTGGAGGGTGAATCAGAAGAAGTAGAAGAAGGAGAAGGAGAAGGTGAAGTCTGGAGGGTGAATCAGAAGTTGTAGAAGAAGGAGAAGGAGAAGGTGAAGTCTGGACGGTGAATCAGAAGAAACAGAAGAAGGAGAAGGTGAAGGTGAAGTCTGGAGGGTGAATCAGAAGAAGTAGAAGAAGGAGAAGGAGAAGGTGTAGTCTGGAGGGTGAATCAGAAGAAGTAGACGAAGGAGAAGGAGAAGGTGAAGTCTGGAGGGTGAATCAGAAGAAGCAGAAGAAGGAGAAGGAGAAGGTGAAGTCTGGAGGGTGAATCAGAAGAAGCAGAAGAAGGAGAAGGAGAAGGTGAAGTCTGGAGGGTGAATCAGAAGAAGCAGAATAAGGAGAAGGAGAAGGTGAAGTCTGGAGGGTGAATCAGAAGAAGCAGAAAAAGGAGAAGGAGAAGGTGAAGTCTGAAGGGTGAATCAGAAGAAGTAGAAGAAGGAGAAGGAGAAGGTGAAGTCTGGAGGGTGAAGCAGAAGAAGTAGAAGAAGGAGCAGGAGAAGGTGAAGTCAGGAGGGTGAATCAGAAGAAGTAGAAGAAGGATAAGGAGAAGATGAAGTCAGGAGGGTGAATCATAAGAAGCAGAAGAAGGAGAAGGAGAAGGTGAAGTCTGGAGGGTGAATCAGAAGAATCAGAAGAAGGAGAAGGAGAAGGTGAAGACTGGAGGGTGAATCAGAAGAAGCAGAAGAAGGAGAAGGAGAAGGTGAAGTCTGGAGGGAGAAGCAGAAGAAGTAGAAGAAGGAGAAGGAGAAGGTGAAGTCTGGAGGGTGAATCAGAAGAAGTAGAAGAAGGAGAAGGAGAAGGTGAAGTCTGGAGGGTGAATCAGAAGAAGCAGAAGAAGGAGAAGGAGAAGGTGAAGTCTGGAGGGTGAATCAGAAGAAGCAGAAGAAGGAGAAGGAGAAGGTGAAGTCTGGAGGGTGAAACAGAAGAAACAGAATAAGGAGAAGGAGAAGGTGAAGTCAGGAGGGTGAATCAGAAGAAGCAGAAGAAGGAGAAGGAGAAGGTGAAGTAAGGAGGGTGAATCAGAAGAAGCAGAAGAAGGAGAAGGAGAAGGTGAAGTCTGGAGTGTGAAGCAGAAGAAGCAAAAGAAGGAGAAGGAGAAGGTGAAGTCTGGAGGGTGAATCAGAAGAAGTAGAAGAAGGAGAAGGAGAAGGTGAAGTCTGGAGGGTGAAGCAGAAGAAGTAGAAGAAGGAGAAGGAGAAGGTGAAGTCAGGAGGGTGAATCAGAAGAAGTAGAAGAAGGAGAAGGAGATGGTGAAGTCTGGAGGGAGAAGCAGAAGAAGTAGAAGAAGGAGAAGGAGAAGGTGAAGTCTGGAGGGTGAATCAGAAGAAGTAGAATAAGGAGAAGGAGAAGGTGAAGTCTGGAGGGTGAAGCAGAAGAAGTAGAAGAAGGAGAAGGGGAAGGTGAAGTCAGGAGGGTGAATCAGAAGAAGTAGAAGAAGGAGAAGGAGAAGGTGAAGTCAGGAGGGTGAATCAGAAGAAGCAGAAGAAGGAGAAGGAGAAGGTGAAGTCTGGAGGGTGAATCAGAAGAATCAGAAGAAGGAGAAGGAGAAGGTGAAGTCTGGAGGGTGAATCAGAAGAAGCAGAAGAAAGAGAAGGAGAAGGTGAAGTCTGGAGGGTGAATCAGAAGAAGTAGAAGAAGGAGAAGGAGAAGGTGAAGTCTGGGGGGTGAATCAGAAGAAGCAGAAGAAGGAGAAGGAGAAGGTGAAGTCTGGAGGGTGAATCAGAAGAAGCAGAAGAAGGAGAAGGAGAAGATGAAGTCTGGAGGGTGAATCAGAAGAAGTAGAAGAAGGAGAAGGAGAAGGTGAAGTCTGGAGGGTGAATCAGAAGTAGTAGAAGAAGGAGAAGGAGAAGGTGAAGTCTGGACGGTGAATCAGAAGAAACAGAAGAAGGAGAAGGAGAAGGTGAAGTCTGGAGGGTGAATCAGAAGAAGTAGAAGAAGGAGAAGGAGAAGGTGTAGTCTGGAGGGTGAATCAGAAGAAGTAGACGAAGGAAAAGGAGAAGGTGAAGTCTGGAGGGTGAATCAGAAGAAGCAGAAGAAGGAGAAGGAGAAGGTGAAGTCTGGAGGGTGAATCAGAAGAAGCAGAAGAAGTAGAAGGAGAAGGTGAAGTCTGGAGGGTGAAGCAGAAGAAGTAGAAGAAGGAGAAGGAGAAGGTGAAGTCAGGAGGGTGAATCAGAAGAAGTAGAAGAAGGAGAAGGAGAAGGTGAAGTCAGGAGGGTGAATCAGAAGAAGCAGAAGAAGGAGAAGGAGAAGGAGAAGTCTGGAGGGTGAATCAGAAGAAGTAGAAGAAGGAGAAGGAGAAGGTGAAGTCTGGAGGGTGAAGCAGAAGAAGTAGAAGAAGGAGAAGGAGAAGGTGAAGTCAGGAGGTTGAATCAGAAGAAGTAGAAGAAGAAGAAGGAGAAGGTGAAGTCAGGAGGGTGAATCAGATGAAGCAGAAGAAGGAGAAGGAGAAGGTGAAGTCTGGAGGGTGAATCAGAAGAATCAGAAGAAGGAGAAGTAGAAGGTGAAGTCTGGAGGGTGAATCAGAAGAAGCAGAAGAAAGAGAAGGAGAAGGTGAAGTCTGGAGGGTGAAGCAGAAGAAACAGAAGAAAGAGAAGGTGAAGACTGGAGGGTGAATCAGAAGAAGCAGAAGAAGGAGAAGGAGAAGGTGAAGTCTGGAGGGTGAATCAGAAGAAGTAGAAGAAGGAGAAGGAGAAGGTGAAGTCTGGGGGGTGAATCAGAAGAAGCAGAAGAAGGAGAAGGAGAAGGTGAAGTCTGGAGGGTGAATCAGAAGAAGCAGAAGAAGGAGAAGGAGAAGATGAAGTCTGGAGGGTGAATCAGAAGAAGTAGAAGAAGGAGAAGGAGAAGGTGAAGTCTGGAGGGTGAATCAGAAGTAGTAGAAGAAGGAGAAGGAGAAGGTGAAGTCTGGACGGTGAATCAGAAGAAACAGAAGAAGGAGAAGGAGAAGGTGAAGTCTGGAGGGTGAATCAGAAGAAGTAGAAGAAGGAGAAGGAGAAGGTGTAGTCTGGAGGGTGAATCAGAAGAAGTAGACGAAGGAGAAGGAGAAGGTGAAGTCTGGAGGGTGAATCAGAAGAAGCAGAAGAAGGAGAAGGAGAAGGTGAAGTCTGGAGGGTGAATCAGAAGAAGCAGAAGAAGGAGAAGGAGAAGGTGAAGTCTGGAGGGTGAATCAGAAGAAGCAGAATAAGGAGAAGGAGAAGGTGAAGTCTGGAGGGTGAATCAGAAGAAGCAGAAAAAGGAGAAGGAGAAGGTGAAGTCTGAAGGGTGAATCAGAAGAAGTAGAAGAAGGAGAAGGAGAAGGTGATGTCTGGAGGTTGAAGCAGAAGAAGTAGAAGAAG
The DNA here is from genome assembly GCF_052327205.1 of Somniosus microcephalus. Taxonomy (NCBI): domain Eukaryota; kingdom Metazoa; phylum Chordata; class Chondrichthyes; order Squaliformes; family Somniosidae; genus Somniosus; species Somniosus microcephalus. Next base: position 111,788 of record NW_028225862.1, read on the forward strand.
GAGCAGGAGAAGGTGAAGTCAGGAGGGTGAATCAGAAGAAGTAGAAGAAGGAGAAGGAGAAGATGAAGTCAGGAGGGTGAATCATAAGAAGCAGAAGAAGGAGAAGGAGAAGGTGAAGTCTGGAGGGTGAATCAGAAGAATCAGAAGAAGGAGAAGGAGAAGATGAAGTCTGGAGGGTGAATCAGAATAAGCAGAAGAAGGAGAAGGAGAAGGTGAAGTCTGGAGGGAGAAGCAGAAGAAGTAGAAGAAGGAGAAGGAGAAGGTGAAGTCTGGAGGGTGAATCAGAAGAAGTAGAAGAAGGAGAAGGAGAAGGTGAAGTCTGGAGGGTGAATCAGAAGAAGCAGAAGAAGGAGAAGGAGAAGGTGAAGTCTGGAGGGTGAATCAGAAGAAGCAGAAGAAGGAGAAGGAGAAGGTAAAGTCTGGAGGGTGAATCAGAAGAAGCAGAAGAAGGAGAAGGAGAAGGTGAAGTAAGGAGGGTGAATCAGAAGAAGCAGAAGAAGGAGAAGGAGAAGGTGAAGTCTGGAGTGTGAAGCAGAAGAAGCAAAAGAAGGAGAAGGAGAAGGTGAAGTCTGGAGGGTGAATCAGAAGAAGTAGAAGAAGGAGAAGGAGAAGGTGAAGTCTGGAGGGTGAAGCAGAAGAAGTAGAAGAAGGAGAAGGAGAAGGTGAAGTCAGGAGGGTGAATCAGAAGAAGTAGAAGAAGGAGAAGGAGATGGTGAAGTCAGGAGGGTGAATCAGAAGAAGCAGAAGAAGGAGAAGGAGAAGGTGAAGTCTGGAGGGTGAATCAGAAGAATCAGAAGAAGGAGAAGGAGAAGGTGAAGTCTGGAGGGTGAATCAGAAGAAGCAGAAGAAAGAGAAGGAGAAGGTGAAGTCTGGAGGGTGAATCAGAAGAAGCAGAAGAAGGAGAAGGAGAAGGTGAAGTCTGGAGGGTGAAGCAGAAGAAGTAGAAGAAGGAGAAGGAGAAGGTGAAGTCAGGAGGGTGAATCAGAAGAAGTAGAAGAAGGAGAAGGAGAAGGTGAAGTCAGGAGGGTGAATCAGAAGAAGCAGAAGAAGGAGAAGGAGAAGGTGAAGTCTGGAGGGTGAATCAGAAGAATCAGAAGAAGGAGAAGGAGAAGGTGAAGTCTGGAGGGTGAATCAGAAGAAGCAGAAGAAAGAGAAGGAGAAGGTGAAGTCTGGAGGGTGAATCAGAAGAAGTAGAAGAAGGAGAAGGAGAAGGTGAAGTCTGGAGGGTGAATCAGAAAAAGCAGAAGAAGGAGAAGGAGAAGGTGAAGTCTGGAGGGTGAATCAGAAGAAGCAGAAGAAGGAGAAGGAGAAGGTGAAGTCTGGAGGGTGAATCAGAAGAAGCAGAAGAAGGAGAAGGAGAAGGTGAAGTCTGGAGGGTGAATCAGAAGAATCAGAATAAGGAGAAGGAGGAGGTGAAGTCTGGAGGGTGAATCAGAAGAAGCAGAAAAAGGAGAAGGAGAAGGTGAAGTCTGAAGGGTGAATCAGAAGAAGTAGAAGAAGGAGAAGGAGAAGGTGAAGTCTGGAAGGTGAAGCAGAAGAAGTAGAAGAAGGAGAAGGAGAAGGTGAAGTCAGGAGGGTGAATCAGAAGAAGTAGAAGAAGGAGAAGGAGAAGGTGAAGTCAGGAGGGTGAATCAGAAGAAGCAGAAGAAGGAGAAGGAGAAGGTGAAGTCTGGAGGGTGAATCAGAAGAATCAGAAGAAGGAGAAGGAGAAGGTGAAGTCTGGAGGGTGAATCAGAAGAAGCAGAAGAAAGAGAAGGAGAAGGTGAAGTCTGGAGGGTGAAGCAGAAGAAATAGAAGAAGGAGAAGGAGAAGGTGAAGACTGGAGGGTGAATCAGAAGAAGTAGAAGAAGGAGAAGGAGAAGGTGAAGTCTGGAGTGTGAATCAGAAGAAGTAGAAGAAGGAGAAGGAGAAGGTGAAGTCTGGAGGGTGAATCAGAAGAAGCAGAAGAAGGAGAAGGAGAAGGTGAAGTCTGGAGGGTGAATCAGAAGAAGCAGAAGAAGGAGAAGGAGAAGATGAAGTCTGGAGTGTGAATCAGAAGAAGTAGAAGAAGGAGAAGGAGAAGGTGAGGTCTGGAGGGTGAATCAGAAGAAGCAGAAGAAGGAGAAGGAGAAGGTGAAGTCTGGAGGGTGAATCAGAAGAAGCAGAAGAAGGAGAAGGAGAAGGTGAAGTCTGGAGGGTGAATCAGAAGAAGCAGAAGAAGGAGAAGGAGAAGGTGAAGTCAGGAGGGTGAATCAGAAGAAGCAGAAGAAGGAGAAGGAGAAGGTGAAGTTAGGAGGGTGAATCAGAAGAAGCAGAAGAAGGAGAAGGAGCAGGTGATGTCAGGGGGATGAAGCAGAAGAAGTAGAAGAAGGAGAAGGAGAAGGTGAAGTCAGGACGGTGAAGCAGAAGAAGCAGAAGAAGGAGAAGGAGAAGGTGAAGTCTGGAGGGTGAATCAGAAGAAGTAGAAGAAGGAGAAGGAGAAGGTCAAGTCTGGAGGGTGAATCAGAAGAAGTAGAATAAGGAGAAGGAGACGGTGAAGTTTGGAGGGTGAAGCAGAAGAAGTAGAAGAAGGAGAAGGAGAAGGTGAAGTCAGGAGGGTGAATCAGAAGAAGTAGAAGAAGGAGAAGGAGAAGGTGAAGTCAGGAGGGTGAATCAGAAGAAGCAGAAGAAGGAGAAGGAGAAGGTGAAGTCTGGAGGGTGAATCAGAAGAATCAGAAGAAGGAGAAGGAGAAGGTGAAGTCTGGAGGGTGAATCAGAAGAAGCAGAAGAAAGAGAAGGAGAAGGTGAAGTCTGGAGGGTGAATCAGAAGAAGTAGAAGAAGGAGAAGGAGAAGGTGAAGTCTGGAGTGTGAATCAGAAGAAGCAGAAGAAGGAGAAGGAGAAGGTGAAGTCTAGAGGGTGAATCAGAAGAAGCAGAATCAGGAGAAGGAGAAGGTGGAGTCTGGAGGGTGAATCAGAAGAAGCAGAAGAAGGAGAAGGAGAAGGTGAAGTCTGGAGGGTGAATCAGAAGAAGTAGAAGAAGGAGAAGGAGAAGGTGAAGTCTGGAGGGTGAAGCAGAAGAAGTAGAAGAAGGAGAAGGAGAAGGTGAAGTCAGGAGGGTGAATCAGAAGAAGTAGAAGAAGGAGAAGGAGAAGGTGAAGTCAGGAGGGTGAATCAGAAGAAGCAGAAGAAGGAGAAGGAGAAGGTGAAGTCTGGAGGGTGAATCAGAAGAATCAGAAGAAGGAGAAGGAGAAGGTGAAGTCTGGAGGGTGAATCAGAAGAAGCAGAGGAAGGAGAAGGAGAAGGTGAAGTCTGGAGGGTGAATCAGAAGAAGCAGTATAAGGAGAAGGAGAAGGTGAAGTCTGGAGGGTGAATCAGAAGAAGCAGAATAAGGAGAAGGAGAAGGTGAAGTCTGGAGGGTGAATCAGAAGAAGCAGAAGAAGGAGAAGGAGAAGATGAAGTCTGGAGGGTGAATCAGAAGAAGTAGAAGAAGGAGAAGGAGAAGGAGAAGTCTGGAGGGTGAAGCAGAAGAAGTAGAAGAAGGAGAAGGAGAAGGTGAAGTCAGGAGGGTGAATCAGAAGAAGTAGAAGAAGAAGAAGGAGAAGGTGAAGTCAGGAGGGTGAATCAGATGAAGCAGAAGAAGGAGAAGGAGAAGGTGAAGTCTGGAGGGTGAATCAGAAGAATCAGAAGAAGGAGAAGTAGAAGGTGAAGTCTGGAGGGTGAATCAGAAGAAGCAGAAGAAAGAGAAGGAGAAGGTGAAGTCTGGAGGGTGAAGCAGAAGAAACAGAAGAAGGAGAAGGTGAAGACTGGAGGGTGAATCAGAAGAAGTAGAAGAAGGAGAAGGAGAAGGTGAAGTCTGGAGGGTGAATCAGAAGAAGTAGAAGAAGGAGAAGGAGAAGGTGAAGTCTGGGGGGTGAATCAGAAGAAGCAGAAGAAGGAGAAGGAGAAGGTGAAGTCTGGAGGGTGAATCAGAAGAAGCAGAAGAAGGAGAAGGAGAAGATGAAGTCTGGAGGGTGAATCAGAAGAAGTAGAGGAAGGAGAAGGAGAAGGTGAAGTCTGGAGGGTGAATCAGAAGTAGTAGAAGAAGGAGAAGGAGAAGGTGAAGTCTGGACGGTGAATCAGAAGAAACAGAAGAAGGAGAAGGAGAAGGTGAAGTCTGGAGGGTGAATCAGAAGAAGTAGAAGAAGGAGAAGGAGAAGGTGTAGTCTGGAGGGTGAATCAGAAGAAGTAGACGAAGGAGAAGGAGAAGGTGAAGTCTGGAGGGTGAATCAGAAGAAGCAGAAGAAGGAGAAGGAGAAGGTGAAGTCTGGAGGGTGAATCAGAAGAAGCAGAAGAAGGAGAAGGAGAAGGTGAAGTCTGGAGGGTGAATCAGAAGAAGCAGAATAAGGAGAAGGAGAAGGTGAAGTCTGGAGGGTGAATCAGAAGAAGCAGAAAAAGGAGAAGGAGAAGGTGAAGTCTGAAGGGTGAATCAGAAGAAGTAGAAGAAGGAGAAGGAGAAGGTGAAGTCTGGAGGGTGAAGCAGAAGAAGTAGAAGAAGGAGCAGGAGAAGGTGAAGTCAGGAGGGTGAATCAGAAGAAGTAGAAGAAGGAGAAGGAGAAGATGAAGTCAGGAGGGTGAATCATAAGAAGCAGAAGAAGGAGAAGGAGAAGGTGAAGTCTGGAGGGTGAATCAGAAGAATCAGAAGAAGGAGAAGGAGAAGGTGAAGTCTGGAGGGTGAATCAGAAGAAGCAGAAGAAGGAGAAGGAGAAGGTGAAGTCTGGAGGGAGAAGCAGAAGAAGTAGAAGAAGGAGAAGGAGAAGTTGAAGTCTGGAGGGTGAATCAGAAGAAGTAGAAGAAGGAGAAGGAGAAGGTGAAGTCTGGAGGGTGAATCAGAAGAAGCAGAAGAAGGAGAAGGAGAAGGTGAAGTCTGGAGGGTGAATCAGAAGAAGCAGAAGAAGGAGAAGGAGAAGGTGAAGTCTGGAGGGTGAAACAGAAGAAGCAGAATAAGGAGAAGGAGAAGGTGAAGTCAGGAGGGTGAATCAGAAGAAGCAGAAGAAGGAGAAGGAGAAGGTGAAGTAAGGAGGGTGAATCAGAAGAAGCAGAAGAAGGAGAAGGAGAAGGTGAAGTCTGGAGTGTGAAGCAGAAGAAGCAAAAGAAGGAGAAGGAGAAGGTGAAGTCTGGAGGGTGAATCAGAAGAAGTAGAAGAAGGAGAAGGAGAAGGTGAAGTCTGGAGGGTGAAGCAGAAGAAGTAGAAGAAGGAGAAGGAGAAGGTGAAGTCAGGAGGGTGAATCAGAAGAAGTAGAAGAAGGAGAAGGAGAAGGTGAAGTCAGGAGGGTGAATCAGAAGAAGCAGAAGAAGGAGAAGGAGAAGGTGAAGTCTGGAGGGTGAATCAGAAGAATCAGAAGAAGGAGAAGGAGAACTTGAAGTCTGGAGGGTGAATCAGAAGAAGCAGAAGAAAGAGAAGGAGAAGGTGAAGTCTGGAGGGTGAATCAGAAGAAGCAGAAGAAGGAGAAGGAGAAGGTGAAGTCTGGAGGGAGAAGCAGAAGAAGTAGAAGAAGGAGAAGGAGAAGGTGAAGTCTGGAGGGTGAATCAGAAGAAGTAGAAGAAGGAGAAGGAGAAGGTGAAGTCTGGAGGGTGAATCAGAAGAAGTAGAAGAAGGAGAAGGAGAAGGTGAAGTCTGGAGGGTGAATCAGAAGAAACAGAAGAAGGAGAAGGAGAAGGTGAAGTCTGGAGGGTGAATCAGAAGAAGTAGAAGAAGGAGAAGGAGAAGGTGTAGTCTGGAGGGTGAATCAGAAGAAGTAGACGAAGGAGAAGGAGAAGGTGAAGTTTGGAGGGTGAACCAGAAGAAGCAGAAGAAGGAGAAGGAGAAGGTGAAGTCTGGAGGGTGAATCAGAAGAAGTAGAAGAAGGAGAAGGAGAAGGTGAAGTCTGGAGGGTGAATCAGAAGAAGCAGAAGAAGGAGAAGGAGAAGGTGAAGTCTGGAGGGTGAATCAGAAGAAGCAGAAGAAGGAGAAGGAGATGGTGAAGTCTGGAGGGTGAAACAGAAGAAGCAGAATAAGGAGAAGGAGAAGGTGAAGTCAGGAGGGTGAATCAGAAGAAGCAGAAGAAGGAGAAGGAGAAGGTGAAGTAAGGAGGGTGAATCAGAAGAAGCAGAAGAAGGAGAAGGAGAAGATGAAGTCTGGAGTGTGAAGCAGAAGAAGCAAAAGAAGGAGAAGGAGAAGGTGAAGTCTGGAGGGTGAATCAGAAGAAGTAGAAGAAGGAGAAGGAGAAGGTGAAGTCTGGAGGGTGAAGCAGAAGAAGTAGAAGAAGGAGAAGGAGAAGGTGAAGTCAGGAGGGTGAATCAGAAGAAGTAGAAGAAGGAGAAGGAGAAGGTGAAGTCAGGAGGGTGAATCAGAAGAAGCAGAAGAAGGAGAAGGAGAAGGTGAAGTCTGGAGGGTGAATCAGAAGAATCAGAAGAAGGAGAAGGAGAAGGTGAAGTCTGGAGGGTGAATCAGAAGAAGCAGAAGAAAGAGAAGGAGAAGGTGAAGTCTGGAGGGTGAATCAGAAGAAGCAGAAGAAGGAGAAGGAGAAGGTGAAGTCAGGAGGGTGAATCAGAAGAAGCAGAAGAAGGAGAAGGAGAAGGTGAAGTTAGGAGGGTGAATCAGAAGAAGCAGGAGAAGGAGAAGGAGCAGGTGATGTCAGGGGGATGAAGCAGAAGAAGTAGAAGAAGGAGAAGGAGAAGGTGAAGTCAGGACGGTGAAGCAGAAGAAGCAGAAGAAGGAGAAGGAGAAGGTGAAGTCTGGAGGGTGAATCAGAAGAAGCAGAAGAAGGAGAAGGAGAAGGTGAAGTCTGGAGGGTGAAGCAGAAGAAATAGAAGAAGGAGAAGGAGAAGGTGAAGACTGGAGGGTGAATCAGAAGAAGCAGAAGAAGGAGAAGGAGAAGGTGAAGTTTGGAGGGTGAATCAGAAGAAGCAGAAGAAGGAGAAGGAGAAGGTGAAGTCTGGAGGGTGAATCAGAAGAATCAGAATAAGGAGAAGGAGGAGGTGAAGTCTGGAGGGTGAATCACAAGAAGCAGAAAAAGGAGAAGGAGAAGGTGAAGTCTGAAGGGTGAATCAGAAGAAGTAGAAGAAGGAGAAGGAGAAGGTGAAGTCTGGAGGGTGAAGCAGAAGAAGTAGAAGAAGGAGAAGGAGAAGGTGAAGTCAGGAGGGTGAATCAGAAGAAGTAGAAGAAGGAGAAGGAGAAGGTGAAGTCAGGAGGGTGAATCAGAAGGAGCAGAAGAAGGAGAAGGAGAAGGTGAAGTCTGGAGGGTGAATCAGAAGAATCAGAAGAAGGAGAAGGAGAAGGTGAAGTCTGGAGGGTGAATCAGAAGAAAGAGAAGGAGAAGGTGAAGTCTGGAGGGTGAAGCAGAAGAAATAGAAGAAGGAGAATGAAAAGGTGAAGACTGGAGGGTGAATCAGAAGAAGTAGAAGAAGGAGAAGGAGAAGGTGAAGTCTGGAGGGTGACTCAGAAGAAGTAGAAGAAGGAGAAGGAGAAGGTGAAGTCTGGAGGGTGAATCAGAAGAAGCAGAAGAAGGAGAAGGAGAAGGTGAAGTCTGGAGGGTGAATCAGAAGAAGCAGAAGAAGGAGAAGGAGAAGATGAAGTCTGGACGGTGAATCAGAAGAAGTAGAAGAAGGAGAAGGAGAAGGTGAGGTCTGGAGGGTGAATCAGAAGAAGCAGAAGAAGGAGAAGGAGAAGGTGAAGTCTGGAGGGTGAATCAGAAGAAGCAGAAGAAGGAGAAGGAGAAGGTGAAGTCTGGAGGGTGAATCAGAAGAAGCAGAAGAAGGAGAAGGAGAAGGTGAAGTCAGGAGGGTGAATCAGAAGAAGCAGAAGAAGGAGAAGGAGAAGGTGAAGTTAGGAGGGTGAATCAGAAGAAGCAGAAGAAGGAGAAGGAGCAGGTGATGTCAGGGGGATGAAGCAGAAGAAGTAGAAGAAGGAGAAGGAGAAGGTGAAGTCTGGAGTGTGAATCAGAAGAAGCAGAAGAAGGAGAAGGAGTAGGTGAAGTCTAGAGGGTGAATCAGAAGAAGCAGAATCAGGAGAAGGAGAAGGTGGAGTCTGGAGGGTGAATCAGAAGAAGCAGAAGAAGGAGAAGGAGAAGGTGAAGTCTGGAGGGTGAATCAGAAGAAGTAGAAGAAGGAGAAGGAGAAGGTGAAGTCTGGAGGGTGAAGCAGAAGAAGTAGAAGAAGGAGAAGGAGAAGGTGAAGTCAGGAGGGTGAATCAGAAGAAGTAGAAGAAGGAGAAGGAGAAGGTGAAGTCAGGAGGGTGAATCAGAAGAAGCAGAAGAAGGAGAAGGAGAAGGTGAAGTCTGGAGGGTGAATCAGAAGAATCAGAAGAAGGAGAAGGAGAAGGTGAAGTCTGGAGGGTGAATCAGAAGAAGCAGAGGAAGGAGAAGGAGAAGGTGAAGTCTGGAGGGTGAATCAGAAGAAGCAGTATAAGGAGAAGGAGAAGGTGAAGTCTGGAGGGTGAATCAGAAGAAGCAGAATAAGGAGAAGGAGAAGGTGAAGTCTGGAGGGTGAATCAGAAGAAGCAGAAGAAGGAGAAGGAGAAGATGAAGTCTGGAGGGTGAATCAGAAGAAGTAGAAGAAGGAGAAGGAGAAGGTGAAGTCTGGAGAGTGAAGCAGAAGAAGTAGAAGAAGGAGAAGGAGAAGGTGAAGTCAGGAGGGTGAATCAGAAGAAGTAGAAGAAGAAGAAGGAGAAGGTGAAGTCAGGAGGGTGAATCAGATGAAGCAGAAGAAGGAGAAGGAGAAGGTGAAGTCTGGAGGGTGAATCAGAAGAATCAGAAGAAGGAGAAGTAGAAGGTGAAGTCTGGAGGGTGAATCAGAAGAAGCAGAAGAAAGAGAAGGAGAAGGTGAAGTCTGGAGGGTGAAGCAGAAGAAACAGAAGAAGGAGAAGGTGAAGACTGGAGGGTGAATCAGAAGAAGTAGAAGAAGGAGAAGGAGAAGGTGAAGTCTGGAGGGTGAATCAGAAGAAGTAGAAGAAGGAGAAGGAGAAGGTGAAGTCTGGGGGGTGAATCAGAAGAAGCAGAAGAAGGAGAAGGAGAAGGTGAAGTCTGGAGGGTGAATCAGAAGAAGCAGAAGAAGGAGAAGGAGAAGATGAAGTCTGGAGGGTGAATCAGAAGAAGTAGAGGAAGGAGAAGGAGAAGGTGAAGTCTGGAGGGTGAATCAGAAGTAGTAGAAGAAGGAGAAGGAGAAGGTGAAGTCTGGACGGTGAATCAGAAGAAACAGAAGAAGGAGAAGGAGAAGGTGAAGTCTGGAGGGTGAATCAGAAGAAGTAGAAGAAGGAGAAGGAGAAGGTGTAGTCTGGAGGGTGAATCAGAAGAAGTAGACGAAGGAGAAGGAGAAGGTGAAGTCTGGAGGGTGAATCAGAAGAAGCAGAAGAAGGAGAAGGAGAAGGTGAAGTCTGGAGGGTGAATCAGAAGAAGCAGAAGAAGGAGAAGGAGAAGGTGAAGTCTGGAGGGTGAATCAGAAGAAGCAGAATAAGGAGAAGGAGAAGGTGAAGTCTGGAGGGTGAATCAGAAGAAGCAGAAAAAGGAGAAGGAGAAGGTGAAGTCTGAAGGGTGAATCAGAAGAAGTAGAAGAAGGAGAAGGAGAAGGTGAAGTCTGGAGGGTGAAGCAGAAGAAGTAGAAGAAGGAGCAGGAGAAGGTGAAGTCAGGAGGGTGAATCAGAAGAAGTAGAAGAAGGAGAAGGAGAAGATGAAGTCAGGAGGGTGAATCATAAGAAGCAGAAGAAGGAGAAGGAGAAGGTGAAGTCTGGAGGGTGAATCAGAAGAATCAGAAGAAGGAGAAGGAGAAGGTGAAGTCTGGAGGGTGAATCAGAAGAAGCAGAAGAAGGAGAAGGAGAAGGTGAAGTCTGGAGGGAGAAGCAGAAGAAGTAGAAGAAGGAGAAGGAGAAGGTGAAGTCTGGAGGGTGAATCAGAAGAAGCAGAAGAAGGAGAAGGAGAAGGTGAAGTCTGGAGGGTGAATCAGAAGAAGCAGAAGAAGGAGAAGGAGAAGGTGAAGTCTGGAGGGTGAAACAGAAGAAGCAGAATAAGGAGAAGGAGAAGGTGAAGTCAGGAGGGTGAATCAGAAGAAGCAGAAGAAGGAGAAGGAGAAGGTGAAGTAAGGAGGGTGAATCAGAAGAAGCAGAAGAAGGAGAAGGAGAAGTTGAAGTCTGGAGTGTGAAGCAGAAGAAGCAAAAGAAGGAGAAGGAGAAGGTGAAGTCTGGAGGGTGAATCAGAAGAAGTAGAAGAAGGAGAAGGAGAAGGTGAAGTCTGGAGGGTGAAGCAGAAGAAGTAGAAGAAGGAGAAGGAGAAGGTGAAGTCAGGAGGGTGAATCAGAAGAAGAAGAAGAAGGAGAAGGAGAAGGTGAAGTCAGGAGGGTGAATCAGAAGAAGCAGAAGAAGGAGAAGGAGAAGGTGAAGTCTGGAGGGTGAATCAGAAGAATCAGAAGAAGGAGAAGGAGAACTTGAAGTCTGGAGGGTGAATCAGAAGAAGCAGAAGAAAGAGAAGGAGAAGGTGAAGTCTGGAGGGTGAATCAGAAGAAGCAGAAGAAGGAGAAGGAGAAGGTGAAGTCTGGAGGGAGAAGCAGAAGAAGTAGAAGAAGGAGAAGGAGAAGGTGAAGTCTGGAGGGTGAATCAGAAGAAGTAGAAGAAGGAGAAGGAGAAGGTGAAGTCTGGAGGGTGAATCAGAAGAAGTAGAAGAAGGAGAAGGAGAAGGTGAAGTCTGGAGGGTGAATCAGAAGAGTTAGAAGAAGGAGAAGGAGAAGGTGTAGTCTGGAGGGTGAATCAGAAGAAGTAGACGAAGGAGAAGGAGAAGGTGAAGTCTGGAGGGTGAACCAGAAGAAGCAGAAGAAGGAGAAGGAGAAGGTGAAGTCTGGAGGGTGAATCAGAAGAAGTAGAAGAAGGAGAAGGAGAAGGTGAAGTCTGGAGGGTGAATCAGAAGAAGCAGAAGAAGGAGAAGGAGAAGGTGAAGTCTGGAGGGTGAATCAGAAGAAGCAGAAGAAGGAGAAGGAGAAGGTGAAGTCTGGAGGGTGAAACAGAAGAAGCAGAATAAGGAGAAGGAGAAGGTGAAGTCAGGAGGGTGAATCAGAAGAAGCAGAAGAAGGAGAAGGAGAAGGTGAAGTAAGGAGGGTGAATCAGAAGAAGCAGAAGAAGGAGAAGGAGAAGATGAAGTCTGGAGTGTGAAGCAGAAGAAGCAAAAGAAGGAGAAGGAGAAGGTGAAGTCTGGAGGGTGAATCAGAAGAAGTAGAAGAAGGAGAAGGAGATGGTGAAGTCTGGAGGGTGAAGCAGAAGAAGTAGAAGAAGGAGAAGGAGAAGGTGAAGTCAGGAGGGTGAATCAGAAGAAGTAGAAGAAGGAGAAGGAGAAGGTGAAGTCAGGAGGGTGAATCAGAAGAAGCAGAAGAAGGAGAAGGAGAAGGTGAAGTCTGGAGGGTGAATCAGAAGAATCAGAAGAAGGAGAAGGAGAAGGTGAAGTCTGGAGGGTGAATCAGAAGAAGCAGAAGAAAGAGAAGGAGAAGGTGAAGTCTGGAGGGTGAATCAGAAGAAGCAGAAGAAGGAGAAGGAGAAGGTGAAGTCAGGAGGGTGAATCAGAAGAAGCAGAAGAAGGAGAAGGAGAAGGTGAAGTTAGGAGGGTGAATCAGAAGAAGCAGAAGAAGGAGAAGGAGCAGGTGATGTCAGGGGGATGAAGCAGAAGAAGTAGAAGAAGGAGAAGGAGAAGGTGAAGTCAGGACGGTGAAGCAGAAGAAGCAGAAGAAGGAGAAGGAGAAGGTGAAGTCTGGAGGGTGAATCAGAAGAAGTAGAAGAAGGAGAAGGAGAAGGTCAAGTCTGGAGGGTGAATCAGAAGAAGTAGAATAAGGAGAAGGAGAAGGTGAAGTCTGGAGGGTGAAGCAGAAGAAGTAGAAGAAGGAGAAGGAGAAGGTGAAGTCAGGAGGGTGAATCAGAAGAAGTAGAAGAAGGAGAAGGAGAAGGTGAAGTCAGGAGGGTGAATCAGAAGAAGCAGAAGAAGGAGAAGGAGATGGAGAAGTCTGGAGGGTGAATCAGAAGAATCAGAAGAAGGAGAAGGAGAAGGTGAAGTCTGGAGGGTGAATCAGAAGAAGCAGAAGAAAGAGAAGGAGAAGGTGAAGTCTGGAGGGTGAATCAGAAGAAGTAGAAGAAGGAGAAGGAGAAGGTGAAGTCTGGAGTGTGAATCAGAAGAAGCAGAAGAAGGAGAAGGAGAAGGTGAAGTCTAGAGGGTGAATCAGAAGAAGCAGAATAAGGAGAAGGAGAAGGTGAAGTCTGGAGGGTGAATCAGAAGAAGCAGAAGAAGGAGAAGGAGAAGGTGAAGTCTGGAGGGTGAATCAGAAGAAGTAGAAGAAGGAGAAGGAGAAGGTGAAGTCTGGAGGGTGAAGCAGAAGAAGTAGAAGAAGGAGAAGGAGAAGGTGAAGTCAGGAGGGTTAATCAGAAGAAGCAGAAGAAGGAGAAGGAGAAGGTGAAGTCTGGAGGGTGAATCAGAAGAATCAGAAGAAGGAGAAGGAGAAGGTGAAGTCTGGAGGGTGAATCAGAAGAAGCAGAGGAAGGAGAAGGAGAAGGTGAAGTCTGGAGGGTGAATCAGAAGAAGCAGAATAAGGAGAAGGAGAAGGTGAAGTCTGGAGGGTGAATCAGAAGAAGCAGAATAAGGAGAAGGAGAACGTGAAGTCTGGAGGGTGAATCAGAAGAAGCAGAAGAAGGAGAAGGAGAAGATGAAGTCTGGAGGGTGAATCAGAAGAAGTAGAAGAAGGAGAAGGAGAAGGTGAAGTCTGGAGGGTGAAGCAGAAGAAGTAGAAGAAGGAGAAGGAGAAGGTGAAGTCGGGAGGGTGAATCAGAAGAAGTAGAAGAAGAAGAAGGAGAAGGTGAAGTCAGGAGGGTGAATCAGAAGAAGCAGAAGAAGGAGAAGGAGAAGGTGAAGTCTGGAGGGTGAATCAGAAGAATCAGAAGAAGGAGAAGTAGAAGGTGAAGTCTGGAGGGTGAATCAGAAGAAGCAGAAGAAAGAGAAGGAGAAGGTGAAGTCTGGAGGGTGAAGCAGAAGAAACAGAAGAAGGAGAAGGAGAAGGTGAAGACTGGAGGGTGAATCAGAAGAAGTAGAAGAAGGAGAAGGAGAAGGTGAAGTCTGGAGGGTGAATCAGAAGAAGTAGAAGAAGGAGAAGGAGAAGGTGAAGTCTGGAGGGTGAATCAGAAGAAGCAGAAGAAGGAGAAGGAGAAGGAGAAGTCTGGAGGGTGAATCAGAAGAAGCAGAAGAAGGAGAAGGAGAAGGTGAAGTCTGGAGGGTGAAGCAGAAGAAGTAGAAGAAGGAGAAGGAGAAGGTGAAGTCAGGAGGGTGAATCAGAAGAAGTAGAAGAAGGAGAAGGAGAAGGTGAAGTCAGGAGGGTGAATCAGAAGAAGCAGAAGAAGGAGAAGGAGAAGGTGAAGTCTGGAGGGTGAATCAGAAGAATCAGAAGAAGGAGAAGGAGAAGGTGAAGTCTGGAGGGTGAATCAGAAGAAGCCGAAGAAGGAGAAGGAGAAGGTGAAGTCTGGAGGGTGAATCAGAAGAAGCAGAAGAAGGAGAAGGAGAAGGTGAAATCAGGAGGGTGAATCAGAAGAAGCAGAAGAAGGAGAAGGAGAAGGCGAAGTTAGGAGGGTGAATCAGAAGAAGCAGAAGAAGGAGAAGGAGCAGGTGATGTCAGCGGGATGAAGCAGAAGAAGTAGAAGAAGGAGAACGAGAAGGTGAAGTCAGGACGGTGAAGCAGAAGAAGCAGAAGAAGGAGAAGGAGAATGTGAAGTCTGGAGGGTGAATCAGAATAAGTAGAAGAAGGAGAAGGAGAAGGTCAAGTCTGGAGGGTGAATCAGAAGAAGTAGAAGAAGGAGAAGGAGAAGGTGAAGTCTGGAGGGTGAAGCAGAAGAAGTAGAAGAAGGAGAAGGAGAAGGTGAAGTCAGGAGGGTGAATCAGAAGAAGTAGAAGAAGGAGAAGGAGAAGGTGAAGTCAGGAGGGTGAATCAGAAGAAGCAGAAGAAGGAGAAGGAGAAGGTGAAGTCTGGAGGGTGAATCAGAAGAAGTAGAAGAAGGAGAAGGAGAAGGTGTTGTCTGGAGGGTGAATCAGAAGAAGTAGACGAAGAAGAAGGAGAAGGTGAAGTCTGGAGGGTGAATCAGAAGAAGCAGAAGAAGGAAAAGGAGAAGGTGAAGTCTGGAGGGTGAATCAGAAGAAGCAGAAGAAGGAGAAGGAGAAGGTGAAGTCTGGAGGGTGAATCAGAAGAAGCAGAATAAGGTGAAGGAGAAGGTGAAGTCTGGAGGGTGAATCAGAAGAAGCAGAAAAAGGAGAAGGAGAAGGTGAAGTCTGAAGGGTGAATCAGAAGAAGTAGAAGAAGGAGAAGGAGAAGGTGAAGTCTGGAGGGTGAAGCAGAAGAAGTAGAAGAAGGAGAAGGAGAAGGTGAAGTCAGGAGGGTGAATCAGAAGACGTAGAAGAAGGAGAAGGAGAAGGTGAAGTCAGGAGGGTGAATTAGAAGAAGCAGAAGAAGGAGAAGGAGAAGGTGAAGTCTGGAGGGTGAATCAGAAGAATCAGAAGAAGGAGAAGGAGAAGGTGAAGTCTGGAGGGTGAATCAGAAGAAGCAGAAGAAAGAGAAGCAGAAGGTGAAGTCTGGAGGGTGAAGCAGAAGAAACAGAAGAAGGAGAAGGAGAAGGTGAAGACTGGAGGGTGAATCAGAAGAAGTAGAAGAAGGAGAAGGAGAAGGTGAAGTCTGGAGGGTGAATCAGAAGAAGTAGAAGAAGGAGAAGGAGAAGGTGATGTCTGGAGGGTGAATCAGAAGAAGCAGAAGAAGGAGAAGGAGAAGGTGAAGTCTGGAGGGTGAATCAGAAGAAGCAGAAGAAGGAGAAGGAGAAGATGAAGTCTGGAGGGTGAATCAGAAGAAGTAGAAGAAGGAGAAGGAGAAGGTGAGGTCTGGAGGGTGAATCAGAAGAAGCAGAAGAAGGAGAAGGAGAAGGTGAAGTCTGGAGGGTGAATCAGAAGAAGCAGAAGAAGGAGAAGGAGAAGGTGAAGTCTGGAGGGTGAATCAGAAGAAGCAGAAGAAGGAGAAGGAGAAGGTGAAGTCAGGAGGGTGAATCAGAAGAAGCAGAAGAAGGAGAAGGAGAAGGTGAAGTTAGGAGGGTGAATCAGAAGAAGCAGAAGAAGGAGAAGGAGCAGGTGATGTCAGGGGGATGAAGCAGAAGAAGTAGAAGAAGGAGAAGGAGAAGGTGAAGTCTGGAGGGTGAATCAGAAGAAGCAGAAGAAGGAGAAGGAGAAGGTCAAGTCTGGAGGGTGAATCAGAAGAAGTAGAAGAAGGAGAAGGAGAAGGTGAAGTCTGGAGGGTGAAGCAGAAGAAGTAGAAGAAGGAGAAGGAGAAGGTGAAGTCAGGAGGGTGAATCAGAAGAAGTAGAAGAAGGAGAAGGAGAAGGTGAAGTCAGGAGGGTGAATCAGAAGAAGCAGAAGAAGGAGAAGAAGAAGGTGAAGTCTGGAGGCTGAATCAGAAGAATCAGAAGAAGGAGAAGGAGAAGGTGAAGTCTGGAGGGTGAATCAGAAGAAGCAGAAGAAAGAGAAGGAGAAGGTGAAGTCTGGAGGGTGAATCAGAAGAAGTAGAAGAAGGAGAAGGAGAAGGTGAAGTCTGGAGTGTGAATCAGAAGAAGCAGAAGAAGGAGAAGGAGAAGGTGAAGTCTGGAGGGTGAATCAGAAGAAGCAGAATAAGGAGAAGGAGAAGGTGAAGTCTGGAGGGTGAATCAGAAGAAGCAGAAGAAGGAGAAGGTGAAGTCTGGAGGGTGAATCAGAAGAAGTAGAAGAAGGAGAAGGAGAAGGTGAAGTCTGGAGGGTGAAGCAGAAGAAGTAGAAGAAGGAGAAGGAGAAGGTGAAGTCAGGAGGGTGAATCAGAAGAAGTAGAAGAAGGAGAAGGAGAAGGTGAAGTCAGGAGGGTGAATCAGAAGAAGCAGAAGAAGGAGAAGGAGAAGGTGAAGTCTGGAGGGTGAATCAGAAGAATCAGAAGAAGGAGAAGGAGAAGGTGAAGTCTGGAGGGTGAATCAGAAGAAGCAGAGGAAGGAGAAGGAGAAGGTGAAGTCTGGAGGGTGAATCAGAAGAAGCAGAATAAGGAGAAGGAGAAGGTGAAGTCTGAAGGGTGAATCAGAAGAAGCAGAATAACGAGAAGGAGAAGGTGAAGTCTGGAGGGTGAATCAGAAGAAGCAAAAGAAGGAGAAGGAGAACATGAAGTCTGGAGGGTGAATCAGAAGAAGTAGAAGAAGGAGAAGGAGAAGGTGAAGTCTGGAGGGTGAAGCAGAAGAAGTAGAAGAAGGAGAAGGAGAAGGTGAAGTCAGGAGGGTGAATCAGAAGAAGCAGAAGAAGGAGAAGGAGAAGGTGAAGTCTGGAGGGTGAATCAGAAGAATCAGAAGAAGGAGAAGGAGAAGGTGAAGTCTGGAGGGTGAATCAGAAGAAGCAGAAGAAAGAGAAGGAGAAGGTGAAGTCTGGAGGGTGAAGCAGAAGAAACAGAAGAAGGAGAAGGAGAAGGTGAAGACTGGAGGGTGAATCAGAAGAAGTAGAAGAAGGAGAAGGAGAAGGTGAAGTCTGGAGGGTGAATCAGAAGAAGTAGAAGAAGGAGAAGGAGAAGGTGAAGTCTGGAGGGTGAATCAGAAGAAGCAGAAGAAGGAGAAGGAGAAGGTGAAGTCTGGAGGATGAATCAGAAGAAGCAGAAGAAGGAGAAGGAGAAGATGAAGTCTGGAGGGTGAATCAGAAGAAGTAGAAGAAGGAGAAGGAGAAGGTGAAGTCTGGAGGGTGAATCAGAAGTAGTAGAAGAAGGAGAAGAAGAAGGTGAAGTCTGGACGGTGAATCAGAAGAAACAGAAGAAGGAGAAGGAGAAGGTGAAGTCTGGAGGGTGAATCAGAAGAAGTAGAAGAAGGAGAAGGAGAAGGTGTAGTCTGGAGGGTGAATCAGAAGAAGTAGACGAAGGAGAAGGAGAAGGAGAAGTCTGGAGGGTGAATCAGAAGAAGCAGAAGAAGGAGAAGGAGAAGGTGAAGTCTGGAGGGTGAAGCAGAAGAAGTAGAAGAAGGAGAAGGAGAAGGTGAAGTCAGGAGGGTGAATCAGAAGAAGCAGAAGAAGGAGAAGGAGAAGGTGAAGTCTGGAGGGTGAATCAGAAGAATCAGAAGAAGGAGAAGGAGAAGGTGAAGTCTGGAGGGTGAATCAGAAGAAGCAGAAGAAGGAGAAGGAGAAGGTGAAGTCTGGAGGGCGAATCAGAAGAAGCAGAAGAAGGAGAAGGAGAAGGTGAAGTCAGGAGGGTGAATCAGAAGAAGCAGAAGAAGGAGAAGGAGAAGGTGAAGTTAGGAGGGTGAATCAGAAGAAGCAGAAGAAGGAGAAGGAGCAGGTGATGTCAACGGGATGAAGCAGAAGAAGTAGAAGAAGGAGAAGGAGAAGGTGAAGTCAGGACGGTGAAGCAGAAGAAGCAGAAGAAGGAGAAGGAGAAGGTGAAGTCTGGAGGGTGAATCAGAATAAGTAGAAGAAGGAGAAGGAGAAGGTCAAGTCTGGAGGGTGAATCAGAAGAAGTAGAAGAAGGAGAAGGAGAAGGTGAAGTCAGGAGGGTGAATCAGAAGAAGCAGAAGAAGGAGAAGGAGAAGGTGAAGTCTGGAGGGTGAATCAGAAGAATCAGAAGAAGGAGAAGGAGAAGGTGAAGTCTGGAGGGTGAATCAGAAGAAGCAGAAGAAGGAGAAGGAGAAGGTGAAGTCTGGAGGGTGAATCAGAAGAAGCAGAATAAGGTGAAGGAGAAGGTGAAGTCTGGAGGGTGAATCAGAAGAAGCAGAAAAAGGAGAAGGAGAAGGTGAAGTCTGAAGGGTGAATCAGAAGAAGTAGAAGAAGGAGAAGGAGAAGGTGAAGTCTGGAGGGTGAAGCAGAAGAAGTAGAAGAAGGAGAAGGAGAAGGTGAAGTCAGGAGGGTGAATCAGAAGACGTAGAAGAAGGAGAAGGAGAAGGTGAAGTCAGGAGGGTGAATTAGAAGAAGCAGAAGAAGGAGAAGGAGAAGGTGAAGTCTGGAGGGTGAATCAGAAGAATCAGAAGAAGGAGAAGGAGAAGGTGAAGTCTGGAGGGTGAATCAGAAGAAGCAGAAGAAAGAGAAGCAGAAGGTGAAGTCTGGAGGGTGAAGCAGAAGAAACAGAAGAAGGATAGGGAGAAGGTGAAGACTGGAGGGTGAATCAGAAGAAGTAGAAGAAGGAGAAGGAGAAGGTGAAGTCTGGAGGGTGAATCAGAAGAAGTAGAAGAAGGAGAAGGAGAAGGTGATGTCTGGAGGGTGAATCAGAAGAAGCAGAAGAAGGAGAAGGAGAAGGTGAAGTCTGGAGGGTGAATCAGAAGAAGCAGAAGAAGGAGAAGGAGAAGGTGAAGTCTGGAGGGTGAAGCAGAAGAAGTAGAAGAAGGAGAAGGAGAAGGTGAAGTCAGGAGGGTGAATCAGAAGACGTAGAAGAAGGAGAAGGAGAAGGTGAAGTCAGGAGGGTGAATTAGAAGAAGCAGAAGAAGGAGAAGGAGAAGGTGAAGTCTGGAGGGTGAATCAGAAGAATCAGAAGAAGGAGAAGGAGAAGGTGAAGTCTGGAGGGTGAAGCAGAAGAAACAGAAGAAGGAGAAGGAGAAGGTGAAGACTGGAGGGTGAATCAGAAGAAGTAGAAGAAGGAGAAGGAGAAGGTGAAGTCTGGAGGGTGAATCAGAAGAAGTAGAAGAAGGAGAAGGAGAAGGTGAAGTCTGGAGGGTGAATCAGAAGAAGCAGAAGAAGGAGAAGGAGAAGGTGAAGTCTGGAGGGTGAATCAGAAGAAGCAGAAGAAGGAGAAGGAGAAGATGAAGTCTGGAGGGTGAATCAGAAGAAGTAGAAGAAGGAGAAGGAGAAGGTGAGGTCTGGAGGGTGAATCAGAAGAAGCAGAAGAAGGAGAAGGAGAAGGTGAAGTCTGGAGGGTGAATCAGAAGAAGCAGAAGAAGGAGAAGGAGAAGGTGAAGTCTGGAGGGTGAATCAGAAGAAGCAGAAGAAGGAGAAGGAGAAGGTGAAGTCAGGAGGGTGAATCAGAAGAAGCAGAAGAAGGAGAAGGAGTAGGTGAAGTTAGGAGGGTGAATCAGAAGAAGCAGAAGAAGGAGAAGGAACAGGTGAAGTCAGGGGGGTGTAGCAGAAGAAGTAGAAGAAGGAGAAGGAGAAGGTGAAGTCAGGACGGTGAAGCAGAAGAAGCAGAAGAAGGAGAAGGAGAAGGTGAAGCCTGGAGGGCGCAGCAGAAGAAGCAGAAGAAGGAGAAGGAGAAGGTGAAGTCTGGAGTGTGAAGCAGAAGAAGCAGAAGAAGGAGAAGGAGAAGGTGAAGTCTGGAGGGTGAATCAGAAGAAGTAGAAGAAGGAGAAGGAGAAGGTGAAGTCTGGAGGGTGAAGCAGAAGAAGTAGAAGAAGGAGAAGGAGAAGGTGAAGTCAGGAGGGTGAATCAGAAGAAGTAGAAGAAGGAGAAGGAGAAGGTGAAGTCAGGAGGGTGAATCAGAAGAAGCAGAAGAAGGAGAAGGAGAAGGTGAAGTCTGGAGGGTGAATCAGAAGAATCAGAAGAAGGAGAAGGAGAAGGTGAAGTCTGGAGGGTGAATCAGAAGAAGCAGAAGAAAGAGAAGGAGAAGGTGAAGTCTGGAGGGTGAAGCAGAAGAAACAGAAGAAGGAGAAGGAGAAGGTGAAGACTGGAGGGTGAATCAGAAGAAGTAGAA
>NW_028225863.1:0-131167 GCF_052327205.1 Somniosus microcephalus
CTTCTTCTGCTTCTTCTGATTCACCCTCCAGACTTCACCTTCTCCTTCTCCTTCGTCTACTTCTTCTGATTCACCCTCCAGACTACACCTTCTCCTTCTCCTTCTTCTACTTCTTCTGATTCACCCTCCAGACTTCACCTTCTCCTTATCCTTCTTCTGCTTCTTCTGATTCACCCTCCAGACTTCACCTTCCCCTTCTCCTTCTTCTACTTCTTCTGATTCACCCTCCAGACTTCACCTTCTCCTTCTCCTTCTTCTACTTCTTCTGATTCACCCTCCAGACTTCACCTTCTCCTTCTCCTTCTTCTACTTCTTCTGCTTCTCCCTCCAGACTTCACCTTCTCCTTCTCCTTCTTCTGCTTCTTCTGCTTCACCCTCCTGACTTCACCTTCTCCTTCTCCTTCTTCTACTTCTTCTGCTTCACCCCCCTGACTTCACCTTCTCCTTCTCCTTCTTCTACTTCTTCTGATTCACCCTCCAGACTTCACCTTCTCCTTCTCCTTCTTCTACTTCTTCTGATTCACCCTCCAGACTTCACCTTCTCCTTCTCCTTCTTCTACTTCTTCTGCTTCTCCCTCCAGACTTCACCTTCTCCTTCTCCTTCTTCTGCTTCTTCTGATTCACCCTCCAGACTTCACCTTCTCCTTCTCCTTATTCTGCTTCTTCTGATTCACCCTCCAGACTTCACCTTCTCCTTCTCCTCTTCTGCTTCTTCTGATTCACCCTCCAGACTTCATCTTCTCCTTCTCCTTCTTCTGCTTCTTCTGATTCACCCTCCAGACTTCACCTTCTCCTTCTCCTTCTTCTGCTTCTTCTGATTCACCCTCCAGACTTCACCTTCTCCTTCTCCTTCTTCTACATCTTCTGATTCACCCTCCAGACTTCACCTTCTCCTTCTCCTTCTTCTGCTTCTTCTGATTCACCCTCCAGACTTCACCTTCTCCTTCTCCTTCTTCTGCTTCTTCTGATTCACCCTCCAGACTTCACCTTCTCCTTCTCCTTCTTCTGCTTCTTCTGATTCACCCTTCAGACATCACCTTCTCCTTCTCCTTCTTCTGCTTCTTCTGATTCACCCTCCAGACCTCACCTTCTCCTTCTCCTTCTTCTACTTCTTCTGATTCACCCTCCAGACTTCATCTTCTCCTTCTCCTTCTTCTACTTCTTCTGATTCACCCTCCAGACTTCATCTTCTCCTTCTCCTTCTTCTGCTTCTTCTGATTCACCCTCCAGACTTCACCTTCTCCTTCTCCTTCTTCTGCTTCTTCTGATTCACCCTCCAGACCTCACCTTCTCCTTCTCCTTCTTCTACTTCTTCTGATTCACCCTCCAGATTTCATCATCTCCTTCTCCTTCTTCTGCTTCTTCTGATTCACCCTCCAGACATCACCTTCTCCTTCTCCTTCTTCTGCTTCTTCTGATTCACCCTCCAGACTTCGCCTTCTCCTTCTCCTTCTTCTACTTCTTCTGATTCACCCTCCAGACTTCACCTTCTCCTTCTCCTTCTTCTACTTCTTCTGATTCACCCTCCAGTCTTCACCTTCTCCTTCTCCTTCTTCTGCTTCTTCTGATTCACCCTCCAGACTTCACCTCCTCCTTCTCCTTCTTCTGCTTCTTCTGATTCAACCTCCTGACTTCACCTTCTTCTTCTCCTTCTTCTGCTTCTTCTGATTCACCCTCCAGACTTCACCTTCTCCTTCTCCTTCTTCTACTTCTTCTGATTCACCCTCCAGACTTCACCTTCTCCTTCTACTTCTTCTGCTTCTTCTGATTCACCCTCCAGACTTCACCTTCTCCTTCTCCTTCTTCTGCTTCTTCTGATTCACCCTCCAGACTTCACCTTCTCCTTCTCCTTCTTCGGCTTCTTCTGATTCACTCTCCAGACTTCACCTTCTCCTTCTCCTTCTTCTGCTTCTTCTGATTCACCCTCCAGACTTCACCTTCTCCTTCTCCTTCTTCTACTTCTTCTGATTCACCCTCCAGACTTCACCTTCTCCTTCTCCTTCTTCTGCTTCTTCTGATTCACCCTCCAGACTTCTACCTTCTCCTTCACCTTCGTCTACTTCTTCTGATTCACCCTCCAGACTACACCTTCTCCTTCTCCTTCTTCTACTTCTTCTGATTCACCCTCCAGACTTCACCTTCTCCTTCTCCTTCTTCTGCTTCTTCTGATTCACCCTCCAGACTTCACCTTCTCCTTCTCCTTCGTCTACTTCTTCTGATTCACCCTCCAGACTACACCTTCTCCTTCTCCTTCTTCTACTTCTTCTGATTCACCCTCCAGACTTCACCTTCTCCTTATCCTTCTTCTGCTTCTTCTGATTCACCCTCCAGACTTTACCTTCTCCTTCTCCTTCTTCTACTTCTTCTGCTTCACCCTCCAGGCTTCACCTTCTCCTTCTCCTTCTTCTACTTCTTCTGATTCACCCTCCAGACTTCACCTTCTCCTTCTCCTTCTTCTGCTTCTTCTGATTCACCCTCCAGATTTCACCTTCTCCTTCTCCTTATTCTGCTTCTTCTGATTCACCCTCCAGACTTCACCTTCTCCTTCTCCTTCTTCTGCTTCTTCTGATTCATCCTCCAGCCTTCACCTTCTCCTTCTCCTTCTTCTGCTTCTTCTGATTTACCCTCCAGACTTCACCTTCTCCTTCTCCTTCTTCTACTTCTTCTGATTCACCCTCCAGACTTCATCTTCTCCTTCTCCTTCTTCTGCTTCTTCTGATTCACCCTCCAGACTTCACCTTCTCCTTCTCCTTCTTCTGCTTCTTCTGATTCACCCTCCAGACTTCACCTTCTCCTTCTCCTTCTTCTACTTCTTCTGATTCACCCTCCAGACTTCACCTTCTCCTTCTCCTTCTTCTACTTCTTCTGATTCACCCTCCAGACTTCACCTTCTCCTTCTCCTTCTTCTGCTTCTTCTGATTTACCCTCCAGACTTCACCTTCTCCTTCTCCTTCTTCTGCTTCTTCTGATTCACCCTCCAGACTTCAACTTCCCCTTCTCCTTCTTCTGCTTCTTTTGATTCACTCTTCAGACTTCACTTTCTCCTTCTCCTTCTTCGGCTTCTTCTGATTCACCCTCCAGACTTCATCTTCTCCTTCTCCTTCTTCTGCTTCTTCTGATTCACCCTCCAGACTTCACCTTCTCCTTCTCCTTCTTCTACTTCTTCTGATTCACCCTCCAGACTTCACCTTCTCCTTCTCCTTCTTCTGCTTCTTCTGATTCACCCTCCAGGCTTCACCTTCTCCTTCTCCTTCGTCTACTTCTTCTGATTCACCCTCCAGACTGCACCTTCTCCTTCTCCTTCTTCCAATTCTTCTGATTCACCCTCCAGACTTCACCTTCTCCTTCTCCTTCTTCTGCTTCTTCTGATTCACCCTCCAGACTTCACCTTCTCCATCTCCTTCTTCTGCTTCTTCTGATTCACCCTCCAGACTTGACCTTCTCCTTCTCCTTCTTCTACTTCTTCTGATTCACCCTCCAGACTTCACCTTCTCCTTCTCCTTCTTCTACTTCTTCTGCTTCTCCCTCCAGACTTCACCTTCTCCTTCTCCTTCTTCTGCTTCTTCTGCTTCACCCTCCTGACTTCACCTTCTCCTTCTCCTTCTTCTACTTCTTCTGCTTCACCCCCCTGACTTCACCTTCTCCTTCTCCTTCTTCTACTTCTTCTGCTTCACCCTCCAGACTTTACCTTCTCCTTCTCCTTCTTCTGCTTCTTCTGCTTCACCCTCCAGACTTCACCTTCTTCTTCTCCTTCTTCTGCTACTTCTGATTCACCCTCCAGACTTCACCTTCTCCTTCTCCTTCTTCTGTTTCTTCTGATTCACCCTTCAGACTTCACCTTCTCCTTCTCCTTCTTCTGCTTCTTCTGATTCACCCTCCAGACCTCACCTTCTCCTTCTCCTTCTTCTACTTCTTCTGATTCACCCTCCAGACTTCATCATCTCCTTCTCCTTCTTCTGCTTCTTCTGATTCACCCTCCAGACTTCACCTTCTCCTTCTCCTTCTTCTGCTTCTTCTGATTCACCCTCCAGACTTCACCTTCTCCTTCTCCTTCTTCTACATCTTCTGATTCACCCTCCAGACTTCACCTTCTCCTTCTCCTTCTTCTGCTTCTTCTGATTCACCCTCCAGACTTCACCTTCTCCTTCTCCTTCTTCTGCTTCTTCTGATTCACCCTCCAGACTTCACCTTCTCCTTCTCCTTCTTCTGCTTCTTCTGATTCACCCTTCAGACATCACCTTCTCCTTCTCCTTCTTCTGCTTCTTCTGATTCACCCTCCAGACCTCACCTTCTCCTTCTCCTTCTTCTACTTCTTCTGATTCACCCTCCAGACTTCATCTTCTCCTTCTCCTTCTTCTACTTCTTCTGATTCACCCTCCAGACTTCATCTTCTCCTTCTCCTTCTTCTGCTTCTTCTGATTCACCCTCCAGACTTCACCTTCTCCTTCTCCTTCTTCTGCTTCTTCTGATTCACCCTCCAGACCTCACCTTCTCCTTCTCCGTCTTCTACTTCTTCTGATTCACCCTCCAGATTTCATCATCTCCTTCTCCTTCTTCTGCTTCTTCTGATTCACCCTCCAGACTTCACCTTCTCCTTCTCCTTCTTCTGCTTCTTCTGATTCACCCTCCAGACTTCGCCTTCTCCTTCTCCTTCTTCTACTTCTTCTGATTCACCCTCCAGACTTCACCTTCTCCTTCCCCTTCTTCTACTTCTTCTGATTCACCCTCCAGTCTTCACCTTCTCCTTCTCCTTCTTCTGCTTCTTCTGATTCACCCTCCAGACTTCACCTCCTCCTTCTCCTTCTTCTGCTTCTTCTGATTCAACCTCCTGACTTCACCTTCTTCTTCTCCTTCTTCTGCTTCTTCTGATTCACCCTCCAGACTTCACCTTCTCCTTCTCCTTCTTCTACTTCTTCTGATTCACCCTCCAGACTTCACCTTCTCCTTCTACTTCTTCTGCTTCTTCTGATTCACCCTCCAGACTTCACCTTCTCCTTCTCCTTCTTCTGCTTCTTCTGATTCACCCTCCAGACTTCACCTTCTCCTTCTCCTTCTTCGGCTTCTTCTGATTCACTCTCCAGACTTCACCTTCTCCTTCTCCTTCTTCTGCTTCTTCTGATTCACCCTCCAGACTTCACCTTCTCCTTCTCCTTCTTCTACTTCTTCTGATTCACCCTCCAGACTTCACCTTCTCCTTCTCCTTCTTCTGCTTCTTCTGATTCACCCTCCAGACTTCTACCTTCTCCTTCACCTTCGTCTACTTCTTCTGATTCACCCTCCAGACTACACCTTCTCCTTCTCCTTCTTCTACTTCTTCTGATTCACCCTCCAGACTTCACCTTCTCCTTCTCCTTCTTCTGCTTCTTCTGATTCACCCTCCAGACTTCACCTTCTCCTTCTCCTTCGTCTACTTCTTCTGATTCACCCTCCAGACTACACCTTCTCCTTCTCCTTCTTCTACTTCTTCTGATTCACCCTCCAGACTTCACCTTCTCCTTATCCTTCTTCTGCTTCTTCTGATTCACCCTCCAGACTTTACCTTCTCCTTCTCCTTCTTCTACTTCTTCTGCTTCACCCTCCAGGCTTCACCTTCTCCTTCTCCTTCTTCTACTTCTTCTGATTCACCCTCCAGACTTCACCTTCTCCTTCTCCTTCTTCTGCTTCTTCTGATTCACCCTCCAGATTTCACCTTCTCCTTCTCCTTATTCTGCTTCTTCTGATTCACCCTCCAGACTTCACCTTCTCCTTCTCCTTCTTCTGCTTCTTCTGATTCACCCTCCAGACTTCACCTTCTCCTTCTCCTTCTTCTACTTCTTCTGATTCACCCTCCAGACTTCACCTTCTCCTTCTCCTTCTTCTACTTCTTCTGCTTCTCCCTCCAGACTTCACCTTCTCCTTCTCCTTCTTCTGCTTCTTCTGCTTCACCCTCCTGACTTCACCTTCTCCTTCTCCTTCTTCTACTTCTTCTGCTTCACCCCCCTGACTTCACCTTCTCCTTCTCCTTCTTCTACTTCTTCTGATTCACCCTCCAGACTTCACCTTCTCCTTCTCCTTCTTCTACTTCTTCTGATTCACCCTCCAGACTTCACCTTCTCCTTCTCCTTCTTCTACTTCTTCTGCTTCTCCCTCCAGACTTCACCTTCTCCTTCTCCTTCTTCTGCTTCTTCTGATTCACCCTCCGGACTTCACCTTCTCCTTCTCCTTATTCTGCTTCTTCTGATTCACCCTCCAGACTTCACCTTCTCCTTCTCCTCTTCTGCTTCTTCTGATTCACCCTCCAGACTTCATCTTCTCCTTCTCCTTCTTCTGCTTCTTCTGATTCACCCTCCAGACTTCACCTTCTCCTTCTCCTTCTTCTGCTTCTTCTGATTCACCCTCCAGACTTCACCTTCTCCTTCTCCTTCTTCTACATCTTCTGATTCACCCTCCAGACTTCACCTTCTCCTTCTCCTTCTTCTGCTTCTTCTGATTCACCCTCCAGACTTCACCTTCTCCTTCTCCTTCTTCTGCTTCTTCTGATTCACCCTCCAGACTTCACCTTCTCCTTCTCCTTCTTCTGCTTCTTCTGATTCACCCTTCAGACATCACCTTCTCCTTCTCCTTCTTCTGCTTCTTCTGATTCACCCTCCAGACCTCACCTTCTCCTTCTCCTTCTTCTACTTCTTCTGATTCAGCCTCCAGACTTCATCTTCACCTTCTCCTTCTTCTACTTCTTCTGATTCACCCTCCAGACTTCATCTTCTCCTTCTCCTTCTTCTGCTTCTTCTGATTCACCCTCCAGACTTCACCTTCTCCTTCTTCTTCTTCTGCTTCTTCTGATTCACCCTCCAGACCTCACCTTCTCCTTCTCCTTCTTCTACTTCTTCTGATACACCCTCCAGACTTCATCATCTCCTTCTCCTTCTTCTGCTTCTTCTGATTCACCCTCCAGACTTCACCTTCTCCTTCTCCTTCTTCTGCTTCTTCTGATTCACCCTCCAGACTTCGCCTTCTCCTTCTCCTTCTTCTACTTCTTCTGATTCACCCTCCAGACATCACCTTCTCCTTCTCCTTCTTCTACTTCTTCTGATTCACCCTCCAGTCTTCACCTTCTCCTTCTCCTTCTTCTGCTTCTTCTGATTCACCCTCCAGACTTCACCTCCTCCTTCTCCTTCTTCTGCTTCTTCTGATTCAACCTCCTGACTTCACCTTCTTCTTCTCCTTCTTCTGCTTCTTCTGATTCACCCTCCAGACTTCACCTTCTCCTTCTCCTTCTTCTACTTCTTCTGATTCACCCTCCAGACTTCACCTTCTCCTTCTACTTCTTCTGCTTCTTCTGATTCACCCTCCAGACTTCACCTTCTCCTTCTCCTTCTTCTGCTTCTTCAGATTCACCCTCCAGACTTCACCTTCTCCTTCTCCTTCTTCGGCTTCTTCTGATTCACCCTCCAGACTTCACCTTCTCCTTCTCCTTCTTCTGCTTCTTCTGATTCACCCTCCAGACTTCACCTTCTCCTTCTCCTTCTTCTACTTCTTCTGATTCACCCTCCAGACTTCACCTTCTCCTTCTCCTTCTTCTGCTTCTTCTGATTCACCCTCCAGACTTCACCTTCTCCTTCTCCTTCTTCTACTTCTTCTGATTCACCCTCCAGACTTCACCTTCTCCTTCTTCTACTTCTTCTGATTCACCCTCCAGACTTCACCTTCTCCTTCTCCTTCTTCTACTTCTTCTGCTTCTCCCTCCAGACTTCACCTTCTCCTTCTCCTTCTTCTGCTTCTTCTGCTTCACCCTCCTGACTTCACCTTCTCCTTCTCCTTCTTCTACTTCTTCTGCTTCACCCCCCTGACTTCACCTTCTCCTTCTCCTTCTTCTACTTCTTCTGATTCACCCTCCAGACTTCACCTTCTCCTTCTCCTTCTTCTACTTCTTCTGATTCACCCTCCAGACTTCACCTTCTCCTTCTCCTTCTTCTACTTCTTCTGCTTCTCCCTCCAGACTTCACCTTCTCCTTCTCCTTCTTCTGCTTCTTCTGATTCACCCTCCAGACTTCACCTTCTCCTTCTCCTTATTCTGCTTCTTCTGATTCACCCTCCAGACTTCACCTTCTCCTTCTCCTCTTCTGCTTCTTCTGATTCACCCTCCAGACTTCATCTTCTCCTTCTCCTTCTTCTGCTTCTTCTGATTCACCCTCCAGACTTCACCTTCTCCTTCTCCTTCTTCTGCTTCTTCTGATTCACCCTCCAGACTTCACCTTCTCCTTCTCCTTCTTCTACATCTTCTGATTCACCCTCCAGACTTCACCTTCTCCTTCTCCTTCTTCTGCTTCTTCTGATTCACCCTCCAGACTTCACCTTCTCCTTCTCCTTCTTCTGCTTCTTCTGATTCACCCTCCAGACTTCACCTTCTCCTTCTCCTTCTTCTGCTTCTTCTGATTCACCCTTCAGACATCACCTTCTCCTTCTCCTTCTTCTGCTTCTTCTGATTCACCCTCCAGACCTCACCTTCTCCTTCTCCTTCTTCTACTTCTTCTGATTCACCCTCCAGACTTCATCTTCTCCTTCTCCTTCTTCTACTTCTTCTGATTCACCCTCCAGACTTCATCTTCTCCTTCTCCTTCTTCTGCTTCTTCTGATTCACCCTCCAGACTTCACCTTCTCCTTCTCCTTCTTCTGCTTCTTCTGATTCACCCTCCAGACCTCACCTTCTCCTTCTCCTTCTTCTACTTCTTTTGATTCACCCTCCAGACTTCATCATCTCCTTCTCCTTCTTCTGCTTCTTCTGATTCACCCTCCAGACTTCACCTTCTCCTTCTCCTTCTTCTGCTTCTTCTGATTCACCCTCCAGACTTCGCCTTCTCCTTCTCCTTCTTCTACTTCTTCTGATTCACCCTCCAGACATCACCTTCTCCTTCTCCTTCTTCTACTTCTTCTGATTCACCCTCCAGTCTTCACCTTCTCCTTCTCCTTCTTGTGCTTCTTCTGATTCACCCTCCAGACTTCACCTCCTCCTTCTCCTTCTTCTGCTTCTTCTGATTCAACCTCCTGACTTCACCTTCTTCTTCTCCTTCTTCTGCTTCTTCTGATTCACCCTCCAGACTTCACCTTCTCCTTCTCCTTCTTCTACTTCTTCTGATTCACCCTCCAGACTTCACCTTCTCCTTCTACTTCTTCTGCTTCTTCTGATTCACCCTCCAGACTTCACCTTCTCCTTCTCCTTCTTCTGCTTCTTCTGATTCACCCTCCGGACTTCACCTTCTCCTTCTCCTTCTTCTACTTCTTCTGATTCACCCTCCAGACTTCACCTTCTCCTTCTCCTTCTTCTGCTTCTTCTGATTCACCCTCCAGACTTCACCTTCTCCTTCTCCTTCGTCTACTTCTTCTGATTCACCCTCCAGACTACACCTTCTCCTTCTCCTTCTTCTACTTCTTCTGATTCACCCTCCAGACTTCACCTTCTCCTTATCCTTCTTCTGCTTCTTCTGATTCACCCTCCAGACTTCACCTTCTCCTTCTCCTTCTTCTACTTCTTCTGATTCACCCTCCAGACTTCACCTTCTCCTTCTCCTTCTTCTACTTCTTCTGATTCACCCTCCAGACTTCATCTTCTCCTTCTCCTTCTTCTACTTCTTCTGCTTCTCCCTCCAGACTTCACCTTCTCCTTCTCCTTCTTCTGCTTCTTCTGCTTCACCCTCCTGACTTCACCTTCTCCTTCTCCTTCTTCTACTTCTTCTGCTTCACCCCCCTGACTTCACCTTCTCCTTCTCCTTCTTCTACTTCTTCTGATTCACCCTCCAGACTTCACCTTCTCCTTTTCCTTCTTCTACTTCTTCTGATTCACCCTCCAGACTTCACCTTCTCCTTCTCCTTATTCTGCTTCTTCTGATTCACCCTCCAGACTTCACCTTCTCCTTCTCCTTCTTCTGCTTCTTCTGATTCACCCTCCAGACTTCACCTTCTCCTTCTCCTTCTTCTGCTTCTTCTGATTCACCCTCCAGACTTCACCTTCTCCTTCTCCTTCTTCTACATCTTCTGATTCACCCTCCAGACTTCACCTTCACCTTCTCCTTCTTCTGCTTCTTCTGATTCACCCTCCAGACTTCACCTTCTCCTTCTCCTTCTTCTGCTTCTTCTGATTCACCCTCCAGACTTCACCTTCTCCTTCTCCTTCTTCTGCTTCTTCTGATTCACCCTTCAGACATCACCTTCTCCTTCTCCTTCTTCTGCTTCTTCTGATTCACCCTCCAGACCTCACCTTCTCCTTCTCCTTCTTCTACTTCTTCTGATTCACCCTCCAGACTTCATCTTCTCCTTCTCCTTCTTCTACTTCTTCTGATTCACCCTCCAGACTTCACCTTCTCCTTCTCCTTCTTCTGCTTCTTCTGATTCACCCTCCAGACTTCGCCTTCTCCTTCTCCTTCTTCTACTTCTTCTGATTCACCCTCCAGACTTCACCTTCTCCTTCTCCTTCTTCTACTTCTTCTGATTCACCCTCCAGTCTTCACCTTCTCCTTCTCCTTCTTCTGCTTCTTCTGGTTCACCCTGCAGACTTCATCTTCTCCTTCTCCTTCTTCTGCTTCTTCTGATTCACCCTCCTGACCTCACCTTCTCCTTCTCCTTCTTCTGCTTCTTCTGATTCACCCTCCAGACTTCACCTTCTCCTTCTCCTTCTTCTACTTCTCCTGATTCACCATCCAGACTTCACCTTCTCCTTCTACTTCTTCTGCTTCTTCTGATTCACCCTCCAGACTTCACCTTCTCCTTCTCCTTCTTGTGCTTCTTCTGATTCACCCTCCAGACCTCACCTTCTCCTTCTCCTTCTTCTGCTTCTTCTGATTCACCCTCCAGACTTCACCTTCTCCTTCTCCTTCGTCTGCTTCTTCTGATTCACCCTCCAGACTTCACCTTCTCCTTCTCCTTCTTCTACTTCTTCCGATACACCCTCCAGACTTCACCTTCTCCTTCTCCTTCTTCTGCTTCTTCTGATTCACCCTCCAGACTTCACCTTCTCCTTCTCCTTCTTCTACTTCTTCTGATTCACCTCCAGACTTCACCTTCTCCTTCTCCTTTTTCTACTTCTTCTGATTCACCCTCCAGACTTCACCTTCTCCTTCTCCTTCTTCTACTTCTTCTGCTTCTCCCTCCAGACTTCACCTTCTCCTTCTCCTTCTTCTGCTTCTTCTGATTCACCCTCCAGACTTCACCTTCTCCTTCTCCTTCTTCTACTTCTTCTCATTCACCCTCCAGACTTCACCTTCTCCTTCTCCTTCTTCTACTTCTTCTGATTCACCCTCCAGACTTCACCTTCTCCTTCTCCTTCTTCTACTTCTTCTGATTCACCCTCCTGACTTCAGCTTCTCCTTCTCCTTCTTCTGCTTCTTCTGCTTCACCCTCCAGACTTCACCTTCTCCTTCTCCTTCTTCTGCTTCTTGTGCTTCACCCTCCAGACTTCAGCTTCTCCTTCTCCTTCTTCTGCTTCTTCTGCTTCACCCTCCTGACTTCACCTTATCCTTCTCCTTCTTCTACTTCTTCTGATTCTCCCTCCAGACTTCACCTTCTCCTTCTCCTTCGTCTGCTTCTTCTGCTTCACCCTCCAGACTTCACCTTCTCCTTCTCCTTCTTCTGCTTCTTCTGCTTCGCCCTCCAGACTTCACCTTCTCCTTCTCCTTCTTCTGCTTCTTCTGCTTCACCCTCCAGACTTCACCTTCTCCTTCTCCTTCTTCTGCTTCTTCTGCTTCACCCTCTGACTTCACCTTCTCCTTCTCCTTCTTCTACCTCTTCTGATTCACCCTCCAGACTTCTCCTTCTCCTTCTCCTTCTTCTGCTTCTTCTGCTTCACCCTCCAGACTTCACCTTCTCCTTCTCCTTCTTCTGCTTCTTCTGCTGCGCCCTCCAGACTTCACCTTCTCCTTCTCCTTCTTCTGCTTCTTCTGCTTCACCCTCCTGACTTCACCTTCTCCTTCTCCTTCTTCTACTTCTTCTGCTTCACCCCCCTGACTTCACCATCTCCTTCTCCTTCTTCTGCTTCTTCTGATTCACCCTCCAGACTTCACCTTCTCCTTCTCCTTCTTCTACTTCTTCTGATTCACCCTCCAGACTTCATCTTCTCCTTCTCCTTCTTCTGCTTCTTCTGATTCACCCTCCAGACTTCACCTTCTCCTTCTCCTTCTTCTGCTTCTTCTGATTCACCCTCCAGACTTCACCTTCTCCTTCTCCTTCTTTTGCTTCTTCTGATGCACCCTCCAGACTTCACCTTCTCCTTCTCTTTCTTCTGCTTCTTCTGCTTCACCCTCCAGACTTCACCTTCTCCTTCTCCTTCTTCTGCTTCTTCTGCTTCGCCCTCCAGACTTCACCTTCTCCTTCTCCTTCTTCTGCTTCTTCTGCTTCGCCCTCCAGACTTCACCTTCTCCTTCTCCTTCTTCTGCTTCTTCTGCTTCACCCTCCATACTTCACCTTCTCCTTCTCCTTCTTCTGCTTCTTCTGCTTCACCCTCCTGACTTCACCTTCTCCTTCTCCTTCTTCTACTTCTTCTGATTCACCCTCCAGACTTCACCTTCTCCTTCTCCTTCTTCTACTTCTTCTGATTCACCCTCCAGACTTCACCTTCTCCTTCTCCTTCTTCTACTTCTTCTGCTTCTCCCACCAGACTTCACCTTCTCCTTCTCCTTCTTCTGCTTCTTCTGCTTCACCCTCCAGACTTCACCTTCTCCTTCTCCTTCTTCTACTTCTTCTGCTTCACCCCCCTGACTTCACCTTCTCCTTCTCCTTCTTCTACTTCTTCTGATTCACCCTCCAGACCTCACCATCTCCTTCTCCTTCTTCTACTTCTTCTGATTCACCCTCCAGACTTCACCTTCTCCTTCTCCTTCTTCTACTTCTTCTGCTTCTCCCTCCAGACTTCACCTTCTCCTTCTCCTTCTTCTGCTTCTTCTGATTCACCCTCCAGACTTCACCTTCTCCTTCTCCTTATTCTGCTTCTTCCGATTCACCCTCCAGACTTCACCTTCTCCTTCTCCTCTTCTGCTTCTTCTGATTCACCCTCCAGACTTCATCTTCTCCTTCTCCTTCTTCTGCTTCTTCTGATTCACCCTCCAGACTTCACCTTCTCCTTCTCCTTCTTCTGCTTCTTCTGATTCACCCTCCAGACTTCACCTTCTCCTTCTCCTTCTTCTACTTCTTCTGATTCACCCTCCAGACTTCACCTTCTCCTTCTCCTTCTTCTGCTTCTTCTGATTCACCCTCCAGACTTCACCTTCTCCTTCTCCTTCTTCTGCTTCTTCTGCTTCACCCTCCAGACCTCACCTTCTCCTTCTCCTTCTTCTACCTCTTCTGATTCACCCTCCAGACTTCATCTTCTCCTTCTGCTTCTTCTGCTTCTTCTGATTCACCCTCCAGACTTCACCTTCTCCTTCTCCTTCTTCTGCTTCTTCTGATTCACCCTCCAGACTTCGCCTTCTCCTTCTCCTTCTTCTACTTCTTCTGATTCTCCCTCCAGACTTCACCTTCTCCTTCTCCTTCTTCTACTTCTTCTGATTCACCCTCCAGTCTTCACCTTCTCCTTCTTCTGCTTCTTCTGATTCACCCTCCAGACTTCATCTTCTCCTTCTCCTTCTTCTGCTTCTTCTGATTCACCCTCCTGACTTCACCTTCTCTTTCTCCTTCTTCTGCTTCTTCTGATTCACCCTCCAGAATTCACCTTCTCCTTCTCCTTCTTCTACTTCTCCTGATTCACCCTCCAGACTTCACCTTCTCCTTCTACTTCTTCTGCTTCTTCTGATTCACCCTCCAGACTTCACCTTCTCCTTCTCCTTCTTCTGCTTCTTCTGATTCACCCTCCAGACTTCACCTTCTCCTTCTCCTTCTTCTGCTTCTTCTGATTCACCCTCCAGACTTCACCTTCTCCTTCTCCTTCGTCTGCTTCTTCTGATTCACCCTCCAGACTTCACCTTCTCCTTCTCCTTCTTCTACTTCTTCCGATTCACCCTCCAGACTTCACCTTCTCCTTCTCCTTCTTCTGCTTCTTCTGATTCACCCTCCAGACTTCACCTTCTCATTCTCCTTCTTCTACTTCTTCTGATTCAACTCCAGACTTCACCTTCTCCTTCTCCTTTTTCTACTTCTTCTGATTCACCCTCCAGACTTCACCTTCTCCTTCTCCTTCTTCTACTTCTTCTGCTTCTCCCTCCAGACTTCACCTTCTCCTTCTCCTTCTTCAGCTTCTTCTGATTCACCCTCCAGACTTCACCTTCTCCTTCTCCTTCTTCTACTTCTTCCGATTCACCTTCCAGACTTCACCTTCTCCTTCTCCTTCTTCTACTTCTTCTGATTCACCCTCCAGACTTCACCTTCTCCTTCTCCTTCTTCTACTTCTTCTGATTCACCCTCCTGACTTCAGCTTCTCCTTCTCCTTCTTCTGCTTCTTCTGCTTCACCCTCCAGACTTCACCTTCTCCTATTCCTTCTTCTGCTTCTTCTGCTTCACCCTCCAGACTTAAGCTTCTCCTTCTCCTTCTTCTGCTTCTTCTGCTTCACCCTCCTGACTTCACCTTATCCTTCTCCTTCTTCTACTTCTTCTGATTCTCCCTCCAGACTTCACCTTCTCCTTCTCCTTCTTCTGCTTCTTCTGCTTCACCCTCCAGACTTCACCTTCTCTTCTCCTTCTTCTGCTTCTTCTGCTTCGCCCGCCAGACTTCACCTTCTCCTTCTCCTTCTTCTGCTTCTTCTGCTTCACCCTCCAGACTTCACCTTCTCCTTCTCCTTCTTCTGCTTCTTCTGCTTCACCCTCCTGACTTCACCTTCTCCTTCTCCTTCTTCCACTTCTTCTGATTCACCCTCCAGACTTCACCTTCTACTTCTCCTTCTTCTGCTTCTTCTGCTTCACCCTCCAGACTTCACCTTCTCCTTCTCCTTCTTCTGCTTCTTCTGCTGCGCCCTCCAGACTTCACCTTCTACTTCTCCTTCTTCTGCTTCTTCTGCTTCACCCTCCTGACTTCACCTTCTCCTTCTCCTTCTTCTACTTCTTCTGCTTCACCCCCCTGACTTCACCATCTCCTTCTCCTTCTTCTGCTTCTTCTGATTCACCCTCCAGACTTCACCTTCTCCTTCTCCTTCTTCTACTTCTTCTGATTCACCCTCCAGACTTCATCTTCTCCTTCTCCTTCTTCTGCTTCTTCTGATTCACCCTCCAGACTTCACCTTCTCCTTCTCCTTCTTCTGCTTCTTCTGATTCACCCTCCAGACTTCACCTTCCCCTTCTCCTTCTTCTACTTCTTCTGATGTACCCTCCAGACTTCACCTTCTCCTTCTCTTTATTCTGCTTCTTCTGATTCACCCTCCAGACTTCACCTTCTCCTTCTCCTTCTTCTGATTCTTCTGATTCACCCTCCAGACTTCACCTTCTCCTTCTCCTTCTTCTGCTTCTTCTGATTCACCCTCCAGACTTCACCTTCTCCTTCTCCTTCTTCTACTTCTTCTGATGCACCCTCCAGACTTCACCTTCTCCTTCTCTTTCTTCTGCTTCATCTGATTCACCCTCCAGACTTCACCTTCTCCTTCTCCTTCTTCTGATTCTTCTGATTCATCCTCCAGACTTCACCTTCTCCTTCTCCTTCTTCTGCTTCTTCTGATTCACCCTCCTGACTTCACCTTCTCCTTCTCCTTCTTCTACTTCTTCTGATTCACCCTCCAGACTTCACCTTCTCCTTCTCCTTCTTCTACTTCTTCTGCTTCTCCCTCCAGACTTCACCTTCTCCTTCTCCTTCTTCTGCTTCTTCTGCTTCACCCTCCTGACTTCACCTTCTCCTTCTCCTTCTTCTACTTCTTCTGCTTCACCCCCCTGACTTCACCTTTTCCTTCTCCTTCTTCTACTTCTTCTGATTCACCCTCCAGACTTCACCTTCTCCTTCTCCTTCTTCTACTTCTTCTGATTCACCCTCCAGACTTCACCTTCTCCTTCTCCTTCTTCTACTTCTTCTGCTTCTCCCTCCAGACTTCACCTTCTCCTTCTCCTTCTTCTGCTTCTTCTGATTCACCCTCCAGACTTCACCTTCTCCTTCTCCTTATTCTGCTTCTTCTGATTCACCCTCCAGACTTCACCTTCTCCTTCTCCTCTTCTGCTTCTTCTGATTCACCCTCCAGACTTCATCTTCTCCTTCTCCTTCTTCTGCTTCTTCTGATTCACCCTCCAGACTTCACCTTCTCCTTCTCCTTCTTCTGCTTCTTCTGATTCACCCTCCAGACTTCACCTTCTCCTTCTCCTTCTTCTACATCTTCTGATTCACCCTCCAGACTTCACCTTCTCCTTCTCCTTCTTCTGCTTCTTCTGATTCACCCTCCAGACTTCACCTTCTCCTTCTCCTTCTTCTGCTTCTTCTGATTCACCCTCCAGACTTCACCTTCTCCTTCTCCTTCTTCTGCTTCTTCTGATTCACCCTTCAGACATCACCTTCTCCTTCTCCTTCTTCTGCTTCTTCTGATTCACCCTCCAGACCTCACCTTCTCCTTCTCCTTCTTCTACTTCTTCTGATTCACCCTCCAGACTTCATCTTCTCCTTCTCCTTCTTCTACTTCTTCTGATTCACCCTCCAGACTTCATCTTCTCCTTCTCCTTCTTCTGCTTCTTCTGATTCACCCTCCAGACTTCACCTTCTCCTTCTCCTTCTTCTGCTTCTTCTGATTCACCCTCCAGACTTCGCCTTCTCCTTCTCCTTCTTCTACTTCTTCTGATTCACCCTCCAGACTTCACCTTCTCCTTCTCCTTCTTCTACTTCTTCTGATTCACCCTCCAGTCTTCACCTTCTCCTTCTCCTTCTTCTGCTTCTTCTGATTCACCCTGCAGACTTCATCTTCTCCTTCTCCTTCTTCTGCTTCTTCTGATTCACCCTCCTGACCTCACCTTCTCCTTCTCCTTCTTCTGCTTCTTCTGATTCACCCTCCAGACTTCACCTTCTCCTTCTCCTTCTTCTACTTCTCCTGATTCACCCTCCAGACTTCACCTTCTCCTTCTACTTCTTCTGCTTCTTCTGATTCACCCTCCAGACTTCACCTTCTCCTTCTCCTTCTTGTGCTTCTTCTGATTCACCCTCCAGACCTCACCTTCTCCTTCTCCTTCTTCTGCTTCTTCTGATTCACCCTCCAGACTTCACCTTCTCCTTCTCCTTCTTCTACTTCTTCTGATTCACCCTCCAGACTTCATCTTCTCCTTCTCCTTCTTCTGCTTCTTCTGATTCACCCTCCAGACTTCACCTTCTCCTTCTCCTTCTTCTGCTTCTTCTGATTCACCCTCCAGACTTCACCTTCCCCTTCTCCTTCTTCTACTTCTTCTGATGTACCCTCCAGACTTCACCTTCTCCTTCTCTTTATTCTGCTTCTTCTGATTCACCCTCCAGACTTCACCTTCTCCTTCTCCTTCTTCTGATTCTTCTGATTCACCCTCCAGACTTCACCTTCTCCTTCTCCTTCTTCTGCTTCTTCTGATTCACCCTCCAGACTTCACCTTCTCCTTCTCCTTCTTCTACTTCTTCTGATGCACCCTCCAGACTTCACCT
Organism: Somniosus microcephalus; assembly: GCF_052327205.1. Lineage (NCBI taxonomy): Eukaryota > Metazoa > Chordata > Chondrichthyes > Squaliformes > Somniosidae > Somniosus > Somniosus microcephalus. The sequence goes on from NW_028225863.1 coordinate 17,522, forward strand.
TCTCCTTCTCTTTCTTCTGCTTCTTCTGATTCACCCTCCAGACTTCACCTTCTCCTTCTCCTTCTTCTGATTCTTCTGATTCATCCTCCAGACTTCACCTTCTCCTTCTCCTTCTTCTGCTTCTTCTGATTCACCCTCCTGACTTCACCTTCTCCTTCTCCTTCTTCTACTTCTTCTGATTCACCCTCCAGACTTCACCTTCTCCTTCTCCTTCTTCTACTTCTTCTGCTTCTCCCTCCAGACTTCACCTTCTCCTTCTCCTTCTTCTGCTTCTTCTGCTTCACCCTCCTGACTTCACCTTCTCCTTCTCCTTCTTCTACTTCTTCTGCTTCACCCCCCTGACTTCACCTTCTCCTTCTCCTTCTTCTACTTCTTCTGATTCACCCTCCAGACTTCACCTTCTCCTTCTCCTTCTTCTACTTCTTCTGATTCGCCCTCCAGACTTCACCTTCTCCTTCTTCTTCTTCTACTTCTTCTGCTTCTCCCTCCAGACTTCACCTTCTCCTTCTCCTTCTTCTGCTTCTTCTGATTCACCCTCCAGACTTCACCTTCTCCTTCTCCTTATTCTGCTTCTTCTGATTCACCCTCCAGACTTCACCTTCTCCTTCTCCTCTTCTGCTTCTTCTGATTCACCCTCCAGACTTCATCTTCTCCTTCTCCTTCTTCTGCTTCTTCTGATTCACCCTCCAGACTTCACCTTCTCCTTCTGCTTCTTCTGCTTCTTCTGATTCACCCTCCAGACTTCACCTTCTCCTTCTCCTTCTTCTACATCTTCTGATTCACCCTCCAGACTTCACTTCTCCTTCTCCTTCTTCTGCTTCTTCTGATTCACCCTCCAGACTTCACCTTCTCCTTCTCCTTCTTCTGATTCTTCTGATTCACCCTCCAGACTTCACCTTCTCCTTCTCCTTCTTCTGCTTCTTCTGATTCACCCTCCAGACTTCACCTTCTCCTTCTCCTTCTTCTACTTCTTCTGATGCACCCTCCAGACTTCACCTTCTCCTTCTCTTTCTTCTGCTTCTTCTGATTCACCCTCCAGACTTCACCTTCTCCTTCTCCTTCTTCTGATTCTTCTGATTCATCCTCCAGACTTCACCTTCTCCTTCTCCTTCTTCTGCTTCTTCTGATTCACCCTCCTGACTTCACCTTCTCCTTCTCCTTCTTCTACTTCTTCTGATTCACCCTCCAGACTTCACCTTCTCCTTCTCCTTCTTCTACTTCTTCTGCTTCTCCCTCCAGACTTCACCTTCTCCTTCTCCTTCTTCTGCTTCTTCTGCTTCACCCTCCTGACTTCACCTTCTCCTTCTCCTTCTTCTACTTCTTCTGCTTCACCCCCCTGACTTCACCTTCTCCTTCTCCTTCTTCTACTTCTTCTGATTCACCCTCCAGACTTCACCTTCTCCTTCTCCTTCTTCTACTTCTTCTGATTCGCCCTCCAGACTTCACCTTCTCCTTCTTCTTCTTCTACTTCTTCTGCTTCTCCCTCCAGACTTCACCTTCTCCTTCTCCTTCTTCTGCTTCTTCTGATTCACCCTCCAGACTTCACCTTCTCCTTCTCCTTATTCTGCTTCTTCTGATTCACCCTCCAGACTTCACCTTCTCCTTCTCCTCTTCTGCTTCTTCTGATTCACCCTCCAGACTTCATCTTCTCCTTCTCCTTCTTCTGCTTCTTCTGATTCACCCTCCAGACTTCACCTTCTCCTTCTGCTTCTTCTGCTTCTTCTGATTCACCCTCCAGACTTCACCTTCTCCTTCTCCTTCTTCTACATCTTCTGATTCACCCTCCAGACTTCACTTCTCCTTCTCCTTCTTCTGCTTCTTCTGATTCACCCTCCAGAATTCACCTTCTCCTTCTCCTTCTTCTGCTTCTTCTGATTCACGCTCCAGACTTCACCTTCTCCTTCTCCTTCTTCTGCTTCTTCTGATTCACCCTTCAGACATCACCTTCTCCTTCTCCTTCTTCTGCTTCTTCTGATTCACCCTCCAGACCTCACCTTCTCCTTCTCCTTCTTCTACTTCTTCTGATTCACCCTCCAGACTTCATCTTCTCCTTCTCCTTCTTCTACTTCTTCTGATTCACCCTCCAGACTTCATCTTCTCCTTCTCCTTCTTCTGCTTCTTCTGATTCACCCTCCAGACTTCACCTTCTCCTTCTCCTTCTTCTGCTTCTTCTGATTCACCCTCCAGACTTCGCCTTCTCCTTCTCCTTCTTCTACTTCTTCTGATACACCCTCCAGACTTCACCTTCTCCTTCTCCTTCTTCTACTTCTTCTGATTCACCCTCCAGTCTTCACCTTCTCCTTCTCCTTCTTCTGCTTCTTCTGATTCACCCTGCAGACTTCATCTTCTCCTTCTCCTTCTTCTGCTTCTTCTGATTCACCCTCCTGACCTCACCTTCTCCTTCTCCTTCTTCTGCTTCTTCTGATTCACCCTCCAGACTTCACCTTCTCCTTCTCCTTCTTCTACTTCTCCTGATTCACCCTCCAGACTTCACCTTCTCCTTTTACTTCTTCTGCTTCTTCTGATTCACCCTCCAGACTTTACCTTCTCCTTCTCCTTCTTGTGCTTCTTCTGATTCACCCTCCAGACCTCACCTTCTCCTTCTCCTTCTTCTGCTTCTTCTGATTCACCCTCCAGACTTCACCTTCTCCTTCTCCTTCGTCTGCTTCTTCTGATTCACCCTCCAGACTTCACCTTCTCCTTCTCCTTCTTCTACTTCTTCCGATTCACCCTCCAGACTTCACCTTCTCCTTCTCCTTCTTCTGCTTCTTCTGATTCACCCTCCAGACTTCACCTTCTCCTTCTCCTTCTTCTACTTCTTCTGATTCACCTCCAGACTTCACCTTCTCCTTCTCCTTTTTCTACTTCTTCTGATTCACCCTCCAGACTTCACCTTCTCCTTCTCCTTCTTCTACTTCTTCTGCTTCTCCCTCCAGACTTCACCTTCTCCTTCTCCTTCTTCTGCTTCTTCTGATTCACCCTCCAGACTTCACCTTCTCCTTCTCCTTCTTCTACTTCTTCTCATTCACCCTCCAGACTTCACCTTCTCCTTCTCCTTCTTCTACTTCTTCTGATTCACCCTCCAGACTTCACCTTCTCCTTCTCCTTCTTCTACTTCTTCTGATTCACCCTCCTGACTTGAGCTTCTCCTTCTCCTTCTTCTGCTTCTTCTGCTTCACCCTCCAGACTTCACCTTCTCCTTCTCCTTCTTCTGCTTCTTGTGCTTCACCCTCCAGACTTCAGCTTCTCCTTCTCCTTCTTCTGCTTCATCTGCTTCACCCTCCTGACTTCACCTTATCCTTCTCCTTCTTCTACTTCTTCTGATTCTCCCTCCAGACTTCACCTTCTCCTTCTCCTTCGTCTGCTTCTTCTGCTTCACCCTCCAGACTTCACCTTCTCCTTCTCCTTCTTCTGCTTCTTCTGCTTCGCCCTCCAGACTTCACCTTCTCCTTCTCCTTCTTCTGCTTCTTCTGCTTCACCCTCCAGACTTCACCTTCTCCTTCTTCTGCTTCTTCTGCTTCACCCTCCTGACTTCACCTTCTCCTTCTCCTTCTTCTACCTCTTCTGATTCACCCTCCAGACTTCACCTTCTCCTTCTCCTTCTTCTGCTTCTACTGCTTCACCCTCCAGACATCACCTTCTCCTTCTCCTTCTTCTGCTTCTTCTGCTGCGCCCTCCAGACTTCACCTTCTCCTTCTCCTTCTTCTGCTTCTTCTGCTTCACCCTCCTGACTTCACCTTCTCCTTCTCCTTCTTCTACTTCTTCTGCTTCACCCCCCTGACTTCAGCATCTCCTTCTCCTTCTTCTGCTTCTTCTGATTCACCCTCCAGACTTCACCTTCTCCTTCTCCTTCTTCTACTTCTTCTGATTCACCCTCCAGACTTCATCTTCTCCTTCTCCTTCTTCTGCTTCTTCTGATTCACCCTCCAGACTTCACCTTCTCCTTCTCCTTCTTCTGCTTCTTCTGATTCACCCTCCAGACTTCACCTTCTCCTTCTCCTTCTTCTACTTCTTCTGATGCACCCTCCAGACTTCACCTTCTCCTTCTCTTTCTTCTGCTTCTTCTGATTCGCCCTCCAGACTTCACCTTCTCCTTCTTCTTCTTCTACTTCTTCTGCTTCTCCCTCCAGACTTCACCTTCTCCTTCTCCTTCTTCTGCTTCTTCTGATTCACCCTCCAGACTTCACCTTCTCCTTCTCCTTATTCTGCTTCTTCTGATTCACCCTCCAGACTTCACCTTCTCCTTCTCCTCTTCTGCTTCTTCTGATTCACCCTCCAGACTTCATCTTCTCCTTCTCCTTCTTCTGCTTCTTCTGATTCACCCTCCAGACTTCACCTTCTCCTTCTGCTTCTTCTGCTTCTTCTGATTCACCCTCCAGACTTCACCTTCTCCTTCTCCTTCTTCTACATCTTCTGATTCACCCTCCAGACTTCACTTCTCCTTCTCCTTCTTCTGCTTCTTCTGATTCACCCTCCAGACTTCACCTTCTCCTTCTCCTTCTTCTGATTCTTCTGATTCACCCTCCAGACTTCACCTTCTCCTTCTCCTTCTTCTGCTTCTTCTGATTCACCCTCCAGACTTCACCTTCTCCTTCTCCTTCTTCTACTTCTTCTGATGCACCCTCCAGACTTCACCTTCTCCTTCTCTTTCTTCTGCTTCTTCTGATTCACCCTCCAGACTTCACCTTCTCCTTCTCCTTCTTCTGATTCTTCTGATTCATCCTCCAGACTTCACCTTCTCCTTCTCCTTCTTCTGCTTCTTCTGATTCACCCTCCTGACTTCACCTTCTCCTTCTCCTTCTTCTACTTCTTCTGATTCACCCTCCAGACTTCACCTTCTCCTTCTCCTTCTTCTACTTCTTCTGCTTCTCCCTCCAGACTTCACCTTCTCCTTCTCCTTCTTCTGCTTCTTCTGCTTCACCCTCCTGACTTCACCTTCTCCTTCTCCTTCTTCTACTTCTTCTGCTTCACCCCCCTGACTTCACCTTCTCCTTCTCCTTCTTCTACTTCTTCTGATTCACCCTCCAGACTTCACCTTCTCCTTCTCCTTCTTCTACTTCTTCTGATTCGCCCTCCAGACTTCACCTTCTCCTTCTTCTTCTTCTACTTCTTCTGCTTCTCCCTCCAGACTTCACCTTCTCCTTCTCCTTCTTCTGCTTCTTCTGATTCACCCTCCAGACTTCACCTTCTCCTTCTCCTTATTCTGCTTCTTCTGATTCACCCTCCAGACTTCACCTTCTCCTTCTCCTCTTCTGCTTCTTCTGATTCACCCTCCAGACTTCATCTTCTCCTTCTCCTTCTTCTGCTTCTTCTGATTCACCCTCCAGACTTCACCTTCTCCTTCTGCTTCTTCTGCTTCTTCTGATTCACCCTCCAGACTTCACCTTCTCCTTCTCCTTCTTCTACATCTTCTGATTCACCCTCCAGACTTCACTTCTCCTTCTCCTTCTTCTGCTTCTTCTGATTCACCCTCCAGAATTCACCTTCTCCTTCTCCTTCTTCTGCTTCTTCTGATTCACGCTCCAGACTTCACCTTCTCCTTCTCCTTCTTCTGCTTCTTCTGATTCACCCTTCAGACATCACCTTCTCCTTCTCCTTCTTCTGCTTCTTCTGATTCACCCTCCAGACCTCACCTTCTCCTTCTCCTTCTTCTACTTCTTCTGATTCACCCTCCAGACTTCATCTTCTCCTTCTCCTTCTTCTACTTCTTCTGATTCACCCTCCAGACTTCATCTTCTCCTTCTCCTTCTTCTGCTTCTTCTGATTCACCCTCCAGACTTCACCTTCTCCTTCTCCTTCTTCTGCTTCTTCTGATTCACCCTCCAGACTTCGCCTTCTCCTTCTCCTTCTTCTACTTCTTCTGATACACCCTCCAGACTTCACCTTCTCCTTCTCCTTCTTCTACTTCTTCTGATTCACCCTCCAGTCTTCACCTTCTCCTTCTCCTTCTTCTGCTTCTTCTGATTCACCCTGCAGACTTCATCTTCTCCTTCTCCTTCTTCTGCTTCTTCTGATTCACCCTCCTGACCTCACCTTCTCCTTCTCCTTCTTCTGCTTCTTCTGATTCACCCTCCAGACTTCACCTTCTCCTTCTCCTTCTTCTACTTCTCCTGATTCACCCTCCAGACTTCACCTTCTCCTTTTACTTCTTCTGCTTCTTCTGATTCACCCTCCAGACTTTACCTTCTCCTTCTCCTTCTTGTGCTTCTTCTGATTCACCCTCCAGACCTCACCTTCTCCTTCTCCTTCTTCTGCTTCTTCTGATTCACCCTCCAGACTTCACCTTCTCCTTCTCCTTCGTCTGCTTCTTCTGATTCACCCTCCAGACTTCACCTTCTCCTTCTCCTTCTTCTACTTCTTCCGATTCACCCTCCAGACTTCACCTTCTCCTTCTCCTTCTTCTGCTTCTTCTGATTCACCCTCCAGACTTCACCTTCTCCTTCTCCTTCTTCTACTTCTTCTGATTCACCTCCAGACTTCACCTTCTCCTTCTCCTTTTTCTACTTCTTCTGATTCACCCTCCAGACTTCACCTTCTCCTTCTCCTTCTTCTACTTCTTCTGCTTCTCCCTCCAGACTTCACCTTCTCCTTCTCCTTCTTCTGCTTCTTCTGATTCACCCTCCAGACTTCACCTTCTCCTTCTCCTTCTTCTACTTCTTCTCATTCACCCTCCAGACTTCACCTTCTCCTTCTCCTTCTTCTACTTCTTCTGATTCACCCTCCAGACTTCACCTTCTCCTTCTCCTTCTTCTACTTCTTCTGATTCACCCTCCTGACTTGAGCTTCTCCTTCTCCTTCTTCTGCTTCTTCTGCTTCACCCTCCAGACTTCACCTTCTCCTTCTCCTTCTTCTGCTTCTTGTGCTTCACCCTCCAGACTTCAGCTTCTCCTTCTCCTTCTTCTGCTTCTTCTGCTTCACCCTCCTGACTTCACCTTATCCTTCTCCTTCTTCTACTTCTTCTGATTCTCCCTCCAGACTTCACCTTCTCCTTCTCCTTCGTCTGCTTCTTCTGCTTCACCCTCCAGACTTCACCTTCTCCTTCTCCTTCTTCTGCTTCTTCTGCTTCGCCCTCCAGACTTCACCTTCTCCTTCTCCTTCTTCTGCTTCTTCTGCTTCACCCTCCAGACTTCACCTTCTCCTTCTTCTGCTTCTTCTGCTTCACCCTCCTGACTTCACCTTCTCCTTCTCCTTCTTCTACCTCTTCTGATTCACCCTCCAGACTTCACCTTCTCCTTCTCCTTCTTCTGCTTCTACTGCTTCACCCTCCAGACATCACCTTCTCCTTCTCCTTCTTCTGCTTCTTCTGCTGCGCCCTCCAGACTTCACCTTCTCCTTCTCCTTCTTCTGCTTCTTCTGCTTCACCCTCCTGACTTCACCTTCTCCTTCTCCTTCTTCTACTTCTTCTGCTTCACCCCCCTGACTTCACCATCTCCTTCTCCTTCTTCTGCTTCTTCTGATTCACCCTCCAGACTTCACCTTCTCCTTCTCCTTCTTCTACTTCTTCTGATTCACCCTCCAGACTTCATCTTCTCCTTCTCCTTCTTCTGCTTCTTCTGATTCACCCTCCAGACTTCACCTTCTCCTTCTCCTTCTTCTGCTTCTTCTGATTCACCCTCCAGACTTCACCTTCTCCTTCTCCTTCTTCTACTTCTTCTGATGCACCCTCCAGACTTCACCTTCTCCTTCTCTTTCTTCTGCTTCTTCTGATTCACCCTCCAGACTTCACCTTCTCCTTCTCCTTCTTCTGCTTCTTCTGCTTCACCCTCCAGACTTCACCTTCTCCTTCTCCTTCTTCTGCTTCTTCTGCTTCGCCCTCCAGACTTCACCTTCTCCTTCTCCTTCTTCTGCTTCTTCTGCTTCACCCTCCAAACTTCACCTTCTCCTTCTCCTTCTTCTGCTTCTTCTGCTTCACCCTCCTGACTTCACCTTCTCCTTCTCCTTCTTCTGCTTCTTCTGATTCACCCTCCAGACTTCAACTTATCCTTCTCCTTCTTCTACTTCTTCTGATTCACCCTCCAGGCTTTACCTTCTCCTTCTCCTTCTTCGACTTCTTCTGATTCACCCTCCAGACTTCAACATCTCCTTCTCCTTCTTCTGCTTCTTCTGATTCACCCTCCAGACTTCACCTTCTTCTTCTCCTTCTTCTGCTACTTCTGATTCACCCTCCAGACTTCACCTTCTCCTTCTCCTTCTTCTGCTTCTTCTGATTCACCCTTCAGACTTCACCTTCTCCTTCTCCTTCTTCTGCTTCTTCTGATTCACCCTCCAGACCTCACCTTCTCCTTCTCCTTCTTCTACTTCTTCTGATTCACCCTCCAGACTTTTTCATCTCCTTCTCCTTCTTCTGCTTCTTCTGATTCACCCTCCAGACTTCACCTTCTCCTTCTCCTTCTTCTGCTTCTTCTGATTCACCCTCCAGACTTCGCCTTCTCCTTCTCCTTCTTCTACTTCTCCTGATTCACCCTCCAGACTTCACCTTCTCCTTCTCCTTCTTCTTCTTCTTCTGATTCACCCTCCAGTCTTCACCTTCTCCTTCTCCTTCTTCTGCTTCTTCTGATTCACCCTCCAGACTTCACCTTCTCCTTCTCCTTCTTCTGCTTCTTCTGATTCACCCTCCTGACTTCACCTTCTTCTTCTCCTTCTTCTGCTTCTTCTGATTCACCCTCCAGACTTCACCTTCTCCTTCTCCTTCTTCTACTTCTTCTGATTCACCCTCCAGACTTCACCTTCTCCTTCTACTTCTTCTGCTTCTTCTGATTCACCCTCCAGACTTCACCTTCTCCTTCTCCTTCTTCTGCTTCTTCTGATTCACCCTCCAGACTTCACCTTCTCCTTCTCCTTGTTCGGCTTCTTCTGATTCACCCTCCAGACTTCACCTTCTCCTTCTCCTTCTTCTGCTTCTTCTGATTCACCCTCCAGACTTCACCTTCTCCTTCTCCTTCTTCTACTTCTTCTGATTCACCCTCCAGACTTCACCTTCTCCTTCTCCTTCTTCTGCTTCTTCTGATTCACCCTCCAGACTTCACCTTCTCCTTCTCCTTCGTCTACTTCTTCTGATTCACCCTCCAGACTACACCTTCTCCTTCTCCTTCTTCTACTTCTTCTGATACACCCTCCAGACTACACCTTCTCCTTCTCCTTCTTCTGCTTCTTCTGATTCAGCCTCCAGACTTCACCTTCTCCTTCTCCTTCTTCTACTTCTTCTGATTCACCCTCCAGACTTCACCTTCTCCTTCTCCTTCTTCTACTTCTTCTGATTCACCCTCCAGACTTCACCTTCTCCTTCTCCTTCTTCTACTTCTTCTGCTTCTCCCTCCAGACTTCACCTTCTCCTTCTCCTTCTTCTGCTTCTTCTGCTTCACCCTCCTGACTTCACCTTCTCCTTCTCCTTCTTCTACTTCTTCTGATTCACCCTCCAGACTTCACCTTCTCCTTCTCCTTCTTCTGCTTCTTCTGATTCACCCTCCAGACTTCACCTTCTCCTTCTCCTTCTTCTGCTTCTTCTGATTCACCCTCCAGACTTCACCTTCTCCTTCTCCTTCTTCTGCTTCTTCTGATTCACCCTTCAGACATCACCTTCTCCTTCTCCTTCTTCTGCTTCTTCTGCTTCACCCTCCAGACCTCACCTTCTCCTTCTCCTTCTTCTACCTCTTCTGATTCACCCTCCAGACTTCATCTTCTCCTTCTGCTTCTTCTGCTTCTTCTGATTCACCCTCCAGACTTCACCTTCTCCTTCTCCTTCTTCTGCTTCTTCTGATTCACCCTCCAGACTTCGCCTTCTCCTTCTCCTTCTTCTACTTCTTCTGATTCTCCCTCCAGACTTCACCTTCTCCTTCTCCTTCTTCTACTTATTCTGATTCACCCTCCAGTCTTCACCTTCTCCTTCTCCTTCTTCTGCTTCTTCTGATTCACCCTCCAGACTTCATCTTCTCCTTCTCCTTCTTCTGCTTCTTCTGATTCACCCTCCTGACTTCACCTTCTCTTTCTCCTTCTTCTGCTTCTTCTGATTCACCCTCCAGAATTCACCTTCTCCTTCTCCTTCTTCTACTTCACCTGATTCACCCTCCAGACTTCACCTTCTCCTTCTACTTCTTCTGCTTCTTCTGATTCACCCTCCAGACTTCACCTTCTCCTTCTCTTTCTTCTGCTTCTTCTGATTCACCCTCCAGACTTCACCTTCTCCTTCTCCTTCTTCTGCTTCTTCTGATTCACCCTCCAGACTTCACCTTCTCCTTCTCCTTCGTCTGCTTCTTCTGATTCACCCTCCAGACTTCACCTTCTCCTTCTCCTTCTTCTACTTCTTCCGATTCACCCTCCAGACTTCACCTTCTCCTTCTCCTTCTTCTGCTTCTTCTGATTCACCCTCCAGACTTCACCTTCTCCTTCTCCTTCTTCTACTTCTTCTGATTCACCTCCAGACTTCACCTTCTCCTTCTCCTTTTTCTACTTCTTCTGATTCACCCTCCAGACTTCACCTTCTCCTTCTCCTTCTTCTACTTCTTCTGCTTCTCCCTCCAGACTTCACCTTCTCCTTCTCCTTCTTCTGCTTCTTCTGATTCACCCTCCAGACTTCACCTTCTCCTTCTCCTTCTTCTACTTCTTCCGATTCACCTTCCAGACTTCACCTTCTCCTTCTTCTACTTCTTCTGATTCACCCTCCAGACTTCACCTTCTCCTTCTCCTTCTTCTACTTCTTCTGATTCACCCTCCTGACTTCAGCTTCTCCTTCTCCTTCTTCTGCTTCTTCTGCTTCACCCTCCAGACTTCACCTTCTCCTTCTCCTTCTTCTACTTCTCCTGATTCACCCTCCAGACTTCACCTTCTCCTTCTACTTCTTCTGCTTCTTCTGATTCACCCTCCAGACTTCACCTTCTCCTTCTCCTTCTTCTGCTTCTTCTGATTCACCCTCCAGACTTCACCTTCTCCTTCTCCTTCTTCTGCTTCTTCTGATTCACCCTCCAGACTTCACCTTCTCCTTCTCCTTCGTCTGCTTCTTCTGATTCACCCTCCAGACTTCACCTTCTCCTTCTCCTTCTTCTACTTCTTCCGATTCACCCTCCAGACTTCACCTTCTCCTTCTCCTTCTTCTGCTTCTTCTGATTCACCCTCCAGACTTCACCTTCTCCTTCTCCTTCTTCTACTTCTTCTGATTCACCTCCAGACTTCACCTTCTTCTTCTCCTTTTTCTACTTCTTCTGATTCACCCTCCAGACTTCACCTTCTCCTTCTCCTTCTTCTACTTCTTCTGCTTCTCCCTCCAGACTTCACCTTCTCCTTCTCCTTCTTCTGCTTCTTCTGATTCACCCTCCAGACTTCACCTTCTCCTTCTCCTTCTTCTACTTCTTCCGATTCACCTTCCAGACTTCACCTTCTCCTTCTCCTTCTTCTACTTCTTCTGATTCACCCTCCAGACTTCACCTTCTCCTTCTCCTTCTTCTACTTCTTCTGATTCACCCTCCTGACTTCAGCTTCTCCTTCTCCTTCTTCTGCTTCTTCTGCTTCACCCTCCATACTTCACCTTCTCCTTCTCCTTCTTCTGCTTCTTCTGCTTCACCCTCCAGACTTAAGCTTCTCCTTCTCCTTCTTCTGCTTCTTCTGCTTCACCCTCCTGACTTCACCTTATCCTTCTCCTTCTTCTACTTCTTCTGATTCTCCCTCCAGACTTCACCTTCTCCTTCTCCTTCTTCTGCTTCTTCTGCTTCACCCTCCAGACTTCACCTTCTCTTCTCCTTCTTCTGCTTCTTCTGCTTCGCCCGCCAGACTTCACCTTCTCCTTCTCCTTCTTCTGCTTCTTCTGCTTCACCCTCCAGACTTCACCTTCTCCTTCTCCTTCTTCTGCTTCTTCTGCTTCACCCTCCTGACTTCACCTTCTCCTTCTCCTTCTTCTACTTCTTCTGATTCACCCTCCAGACTTCACCTTCTCCTTCTCCTTCTTCTGCTTCTTCTGCTTCACCCTCCAGACTTCACCTTCTCCTTCTCCTTCTTCTGCTTCTTCTGCTGCGCCCTCCAGACTTCACCTTCTACTTCTCCTTCTTCTGCTTCTTCTGCTTCACCCTCCTGACTTCACCTTCTCCTTCTCCTTCTTCTACTTCTTCTGCTTCACCCCCCTGACTTCACCATCTCCTTCTCCTTCTTCTGCTTCTTCTGATTCACCCTCCAGACTTCACCTTCTCCTTCTCCTTCTTCTACTTCTTCTGATTCACCCTCCAGACTTCATCTTCTCCTTCTCCTTCTTCTGCTTCTTCTGATTCACCCTCCAGACTTCACCTTCTCCTTCTCCTTCTTCTGCTTCTTCTGATTCACCCTCCAGACTTCACCTTCCCCTTCTCCTTCTTCTACTTCTTCTGATGTACCCTCCAGACTTCACCTTCTCCTTCTCTTTATTCTGCTTCTTCTGATTCACCCTCCAGACTTCACCTTCTCCTTCTCCTTCTTCTGATTCTTCTGATTCACCCTCCAGACTTCACCTTCTCCTTCTCCTTCTTCTGCTTCTTCTGATTCACCCTCCAGACTTCACCTTCTCCTTCTCCTTCTTCTACTTCTTCTGATGCACCCTCCAGACTTCACCTTCTCCTTCTCTTTCTTCTGCTTCTTCTGATTCACCCTCCAGACTTCACCTTCTCCTTCTCCTTCTTCTGATTCTTCTGATTCATCCTCCAGACTTCACCTTCTCCTTCTCCTTCTTCTGCTTCTTCTGATTCACCCTCCTGACTTCACCTTCTCCTTCTCCTTCTTCTACTTCTTCTGATTCACCCTCCTGACTTCACCTTCTCATTCTCCTTCTTCTACTTCTTCTGCTTCACCCTCCAGACTTCACCTTCTCCTTCTCTTTCTTCTACTTCTTCTGATTCACCCTCCAGACTTCACCTTCTCCTTCTCCTTCTTCTGCTTCTTCTGATTCACCCTCCAGACTTCACCTTCTCCTTCTCCTTATTCTGCTTCTCCTGATTCACCCTCCAGACTTCACCTTCTCCTTCTCCTTCTTCTGCTTCTTCTGATACACCCTCCAGACTTCACCTTCTCCTTCTCCTTCTTCTGCTTCTTCTGATTCACCCTCCAGACTTCACCTTCTCCTTCTCCTTCCTCTACTTCTTCTGCTTCACCCTCGAGACTTCATCTTCTCCTTCTCCTTCTTCTGATTCTTCTGATTCACCCTCCAGACTTCACCTTCTCCTTCTCCTTCTTCTGCTTCTTCTGATTCACCCTCCAGACTTCACCTTCTCCTTCTCCTTCTTCTACTTCTTCTGATTCACCCTCCAGACTTCACCTTCTCCTTCTCCTTCTTCTACTTCTTCTGATTCACCCTCCAGACTTCACCTTATCCTTCTCCTTCTTCTGCTTCTTCTGATTCACCCTCCAGACTTCACCTTCTCCTTCTCCTTCTTCTGCTTCTTCTGATTCACCCTCCAGACGTCACCTTCTCCTTCTCCTTCTTCTACTTCTTCTGATTCACCCTCCAGACTTCACCTTCTCCTTCTCCTTCTTCTACTTCTTCTGATTCACCCTACAGACTTCACCTTCTCCTTCTCCTTCTTCTGCTTCTTCTGATTCACCCTCCAGACTTCACCTTCTCTTTCTCCTCCTTCTGCTCCTTCTGATTCACCCTCCAGACTTCACCTTCTCCTTCTCCTTTTTCTGCTTCTTCTGATTCACCCTCCAGACCTCACCTTCTCCTTCTCCTTCTTCTACTTCTTCTGATTCACCCTCCAGACTTCATCTTCTCCTTCTCCTTCTTCTGCTTCTTCTGATACACCCTCCAGACTTCACCTTCTCCTTCTCCTTCGTCTGCTTCTTCTGATTCACCCTCCAGACTTCACCTTCTCCTTCTCCTTCTTCTACTTCTTCTGATTCACCCTCCAGACTTCACCTTCTCCTTCTCCTTCTTCTACTTCTTCTGAATCACCCTCCATTCTTCACCTTCTCCTTCTGCTTCTTCTGCATCTTCTGCTTCACCCTCCAGTCTTCACCTTCTCCTTCTCTTTCTTCTGCTTCTTCTGATTCACCCTCCAGACTTCACCTTCTCCTTCTCCTTCTTCTGATTCTTCTGATTCACCCTCCAGACTTCACCTTCTCCTTCTCCTTCTTCTGCTTCTTCTGATTCACCCTCCTGACTTCACCTTCTCCTTCTCCTTCTTCTACTTCTTCTGATTCACCCTCCTGACTTCACCTTCTCCTTTTCCTTCTTCTACTTCTTCTGCTTCACCCTCCAGACTTCACCTTCTCCTTCTCCTTCTTCTACTTCTTCTGATTCACCCTCCAGACTTCACCTTCTCCTTCTCCTTCTTCTGCTTCTTCTGATTCACCCTCCAGACTTCACCTTCTCCTTCTCCCTATTCTGCTCCTTCTGATTCACCCTCCAGACTTCACCTTCTCCTTCTCCTTCTTCTGCTTCTTCTGATTCACCCTCCAGACTTTACCTTCTCCTTCTCCTTCTTCTACTTCCTCTGATTCACCCTCCAGACTTCATCTTCTCCTTCTCCTTCTTCTGCTTCTTCTGATTCACCCTCCAGACTTCACCTTCTCCTTCTCCTTCTTCTGCTTCTTCTGATTCACCCTCCAGACTTCACCTTCTCCTTCTCCTTCTTCTACTTCTTCTGATTCACCCTCCAGACTTCACCTTCTCCTTCTCCTTCTTCTCCTTCCTCTGATTCACCCTCCAGTCTTCACCTTCTCCTTCTCCTTCTTCTGCATCTTCTGCTTCACCCTCCAGACTTCACCTTCTCCTTCTCTTTCTTCTGCTTCTTCTGATTCACCCTCCAGACTTCACCTTCTCCTTCTCCTTCTTCTGATTCTTCTGATTCACCCTCCAGACTTCACCTTCTCCTTCTCCTTCTTCTACTTCTTCTGATTCACCCTCCAGACTTCACCTTCTCCTTCTCCTTCTTCTGCTTCTTCTGATTCACCCTCCAGACTTCACCTTCTGCTTCTCCTTTTTCTGCTCCTTCTGATTCACCCTCCAGACTTCACCTTCTCCTTCTCCTTCTTCTGCTTCTTCTGATTCACCCTCCAGACTTCACCATCTCCTTCTCCTTCTTCTGCTTCTTCTGATTCACCCTCCAGACTTCACCTTCTCCTTCTCCTTCTTCTACTTCTTCTGATTCACCCTCCAGACTTCACCTTCTCCTTCTCCTTCTTCTGATTCTTCTGATTCATCCTCCAGACTTCACCTTCTCCTTCTCCTTCTTCTGCTTCTTCTGATTCACCCTCCTGACTTCACCTTCTCCTTCTCCTTCTTCTACTTCTTCTGATTCACCCTCCTGACTTCACCTTCTCATTCTCCTTCTTCTACTTCTTCTGCTTCACCCTCCAGACTTCACCTTCTCCTTCTCCTTCTTCTACTTCTTCTGATTCACCCTCCAGACTTCACCTTCTCCTTCTCCTTCTTCGGCTTCTTCTGATTCACCCTCCAGACTTCACCTTCTCCTTCTCCTTATTCTGCTTCTCCTGATTCACCCTCCAGACTTCACCTTCTCCTTCTCCTTCTTCTGCTTCTTCTGATTCACCCTCCAGACTTCACCTTCTCCTTCTCCTTCCTCTACTTCTTCTGCTTCACCCTCCAGACTTCATCTTCTCCTTCTCCTTCTTCTGATTCTTCTGATTCACCCTCCAGACTTCACCTTCTCCTTCTCCTTCTTCTGCTTCTTCTGATTCACCCTCCAGACTTCACCTTCTCCTTCTCCTTCTTCTACTTCTTCTGATTCACCCTCCAGACTTCACCTTCTCCTTCTCCTTCTTCTACTTCTTCTGATTCACCCTCCAGACTTCACCTTATCCTTCTCCTTCTTCTGCTTCTTCTGATTCACCCTCCAGACTTCACCTTCTCCTTCTCCTTCTTCTGCTTCTTCTGATTCACCCTCCAGACGTCACCTTCTCCTTCTCCTTCTTCTACTTCTTCTGATTCACCCTCCAGACTTCACCTTCTCCTTCTCCTTCTTCTACTTCTTCTGATTCACCCTACAGACTTCACCTTCTCCTTCTCCTTCTTCTGCTTCTTCTGATTCACCCTCCAGACTTCACCTTCTCCTTCTCCTCCTTCTGCTCCTTCTGATTCACCCTCCAGACTTCAAATTCTCCTTCTCCTTTTTCTGCTTCTTCTGATTCACCCTCCAGACCTCACCTTCTCCTTCTCCTTCTTCTACTTCTTCTGATTCACCCTCCAGACTTCATCTTCTCCTTCTCCTTCTTCTGCTTCTTCTGATACACCCTCCAGACTTCACCTTCTCCTTCTCCTTCGTCTGCTTCTTCTGATTCACCCTCCAGACTTCACCTTCTCCTTCTCCTTCTTCTACTTCTTCTGATTCACCCTCCAGACTTCACCTTCTCCTTCTCCTTCTTCTACTTCTTCTGAATCACCCTCCATTCTTCACCTTCTCCTTCTGCTTCTTCTGCATCTTCTGCTTCACCCTCCAGTCTTCACCTTCTCCTTCTCTTTCTTCTGCTTCTTCTGATTCACCCTCCAGACTTCACCTTCTCCTTCTCCTTCTTCTGATTCTTCTGATTCACCCTCCAGACTTCACCTTCTCCTTCTCCTTCTTCTGCTTCTTCTGATTCACCCTCCTGACTTCACCTTCTCCTTCTCCTTCTTCTACTTCTTCTGATTCACCCTCCTGACTTCACCTTCTCCTTTTCCTTCTTCTACATCTTCTGCTTCACCCTCCAGACTTCACCTTCTCCTTCTCCTTCTTCTACTTCTTCTGATTCACCCTCCAGACTTCACCTTCTCCTTCTCCTTCTTCTGCTTCTTCTGATTCACCCTCCAGACTTCACCTTCTCCTTCTCCCTATTCTGCTCCTTCTGATTCACCCTCCAGACTTCACCTTCTCCTTCTCCTTCTTCTGCTTCTTCTGATTCACCCTCCAGACTTCACCTTCTACTTCTCCTTCTTCTGCTTCTTCTGATTCAACCTCCAGACTTCACCTTCTCCTTCTCCTTCTTCTACTTCTTCTGATTCACCCTCCAGACTTCATCTTCTCCTTCTCCTTCTTCTGCTTCTTCTGATTCACCCTCCAGACTTCACCTTCTCCTTCTCCTTCTTTTGCTTCTTCTGATTCACCCTCCAGACTTCACCTTCTCCTTCTCCTTCTTCTACTTCTTCTGATTCACCCTCCAGACTTCACCTTCTCCTTCTCCTTCTTCTCCTTCCTCTGATTCACCCTCCAGTCTTCACCTTCTCCTTCTCCTTCTTCTGCATCTTCTGCTTCACCCTCCAGACTTCACCTTCTCCTTCTCTTTCTTCTGCTTCTTCTGATTCACCCTCCAGACTTCACCTTCTCCTTCTCCTTCTTCTGATTCTTCTGATTCACCCTCCAGACTTCACCTTCTCCTTCTCCTTCTTCTACTTCTTCTGATTCACCCTCCTGACTTCACCTTCTCCTTCTCCTTCTTCTGCTTCTTCTGATTCATCCTCCAGACTTCACCTTCTCCTTCTCCTTCTTCTGCTTCTTCTGATTCACCCTCCTGACTTCACCTGCTCCTTCTCCTTCTTCTACTTCTTCTGATTCACCCTCCTGACTTCACCTTCTCATTCTCCTTCTTCTACTTCTTCTGCTTCACCCTCCAGACTTCACCTTCTCCTTCTCCTTCTTCTACTTCTTCTGATTCACCCTCCAGACTTCACCTTCTCCTTCTCCTTCTTCTGCTTCTTCTGATTCACCCTCCAGACTTCACCTTCTCCTTCTCCTTATTCTGCTTCTCCTGATTCACCCTCCAGACTTCACCTTCTCCTTCTTCTGCTTCTTCTGATTCACCCTCCAGACTTCACCTTCTCCTTCTCCTTCTTCTGCTTCTTCTGATTCACCCTCCAGACTTCACCTTCTCCTTCTCCTTCCTCTACTTCTTCTGCTTCACCCTCCAGACTTCATCTTCTCCTTCTCCTTCTTCTGATTCTTCTGATTCACCCTCCAGACTTCACCTTCTCCTTCTCCTTCTTCTGCTTCTTCTGATTCACCCTCCAGACTTCACCTTCTCCTTCTCCTTCTTCTACTTCTTCTGATTCACCCTCCAGACTTCACCTTCTCCTTCTCCTTCTTCTACTTCTTCTGATTCACCCTCCAGACTTCACCTTATCCTTCTCCTTCTTCTGCTTCTTCTGATTCACCCTCCAGACTTCACCTTCTCCTTCTCCTTCTTCTGCTTCTTCTGATTCACCCTCCAGACGTCACCTTCTCCTTCTCCTTCTTCTACTTCTTCTGATTCACCCTCCAGACTTCACCTTCTCCTTCTCCTTCTTCTACTTCTTCTGATTCACCCTACAGACTTCACCTTCTCCTTCTCCTTCTTCTGCTTCTTCTGATTCACCCTCCAGACTTCACCTTCTCCTTCTCCTCCTTCTGCTCCTTCTGATTCACCCTCCAGACTTCACCTTCTCCTTCTCCTTTTTCTGCTTCTTCTGATTCACCCTCCAGACCTCACCTTCTCCTTCTCCTTCTTCTACTTCTTCTGATTCACCCTCCAGACTTCATCTTCTCCTTCTCCTTCTTCTGCTTCTTCTGATACACCCTCCAGACTTCACCTTCTCCTTCTCCTTCGTCTGCTTCTTCTGATTCACCCTCCAGACTTCACCTTCTCCTTCTCCTTCTTCTACTTCTTCTGATTCACCCTCCAGACTTCACCTTCTCCTTCTCCTTCTTATACTTCTTCTGAATCACCCTCCATTCTTCACCTTCTCCTTCTGCTTCTTCTGCATCTTCTGATTCACCCTCCAGACTTCACCTTCTCCTTCTCCTTCTTCTGCTTCTTCTGATTCACCCTCCTGACTTCACCTTCTCCTTCTTCTACTTCTTCTGATTCACCCTCCTGAATTCACCTTCTCCTTTTCCTTCTTCTACTTCTTCTGCTTCACCCTCCAGACTTCACCTTCTCCTTCTCCTTCTTCTACTTCTTCTGATTCACCCTCCAGACTTCACCTTCTCCTTCTCCTTCTTCTGCTTCTTCTGATTCACCCTCCAGACTTCACCTTCTCCTTCTCCCTATTCTGCTCCTTCTGATTCACCCTCCAGACTTCACCTTCTCCTTCTCCTTCTTCTGCTTCTTCTGATTCACCCTCCAGAATTCACCTTCTACTTCTCCTTCTTCTGCTTCTTCTGATTCACCCTCCAGACTTCACCTTCTCCTTCTCCTTCTTCTGCTCCTTCTGATTCACCCTCCAGACCTCACCTTCTCCTTCTCCTTCTTCTACTTCTTCTGATTCACCCTCCAGACTTCATCTTCTCCGTCTCCTTCTTCTGCTTCTTCTGATTCGCCCTCCAGACTTCACCTTCGCCTTCTCCTTCTTCTGCTTCTTCTGATTCACCCTCCAGACTTCGCCTTCTCCTTCTCCTTCTTCTACTTCTTCTGATTCACCCTCCAGACTTCACCTTCTCCTTCTCCTTCTTCTACTTCTTCTGATTCACCCTCCAGTCTTCACCTTCTCCATCTCCTTCTTCTGCTTCTTCTGATTCACCCTCCAGACTTCACCATCTCCTTCTCCTTCTTCTACTTCTTCTGATTCATCTTCCAGACTTCACCTTCTCCTTCTCCTTCTTCTGCTTCTTCTGATTCACCCTCAAGACTTCACCTTCTCCTTCTCCTTCTTCTGCTTCTTCTGATTCACCCTCCTGACTTCACCTTCTCCTTCTCCTTCTTCTGCTTCTTCTGATTCACCCTCCAGACTTCACCTTCTCCTTCTCCTTCTTCTACTTCTTCTGATTCACCCTCCAGACTTCACCTTCTCCTTCTACTTCTTCTGCTTCTTCTGATTCACCCTCCAGACTTCACCTTCTCCTTCTCCTTCTTCTGCTTCTTCTGATTCACCCTCCAGACTTCACCTTCTCCTTCTCCTTCTTCTGCTTCTTCTGATTCACCCTCCAGACTTCACCTTCTCCTTCTCCTTCTTCTGCTTCTTCTGATTCACCCTCCAGACTTCACCTTCTCCTTCTCCTTCTTCTGCTTCTTCTGATTCACCCTCCAGTCTTCACCTTCTCCTTCTCCTTCGTCTACTTCTTCGGATTCACCCTCCAGACTACACCTTCTCCTTCTCCTTCTTCTACTTCTTCTGATTCACCCTCCAGACTTCACCTTCTCCTTCTTCTGCTTCTTCTGGTTCACCCTCCAGACTTCACCTTCTCCTTCTCCTTCTTCTACTTCTTCTGATTCACCCTCCAGACTTCACCTTCTCCTTCTCCTTCTTCTACTTCTTCTGATTCACCCTCCAGACTTCACCTTCTCCTTCTCCTTCTTCTACTTCTTCTGCTTCTCCCTCCGGACATCACCTTCTCCTTCTCCTTCTTCTGCTTCTTCTGATACACCCTCCAGAATTCACCTTCTCCTTCTCCTTCTTCTACTTCTTCTGATTCACCCTCCAGACTTCACCTTCCCATTCTCCTTCTTCTACTTCTTCTGATTCACCCTTCAGACTTCACCTTCTCCTTCTCCTTCTTCTGCTTCTTCTGCTTCACCCTCCTGACTTCACCTTCTCCTTCTCCTTCTTCTACTTCTTCTGATTCACCCTCCAGACTTCTCCTTCTCCTTCTCCTTCTTCTGCTTCTACTGCTTGACCCTCCAGACTTCAGCTTCTCCTTCTCCTTCTTCTGCTTCTTCTGCTTCGCCCTCCAGACTTCACCTTCTTCTTCTCCTTCTTCTGCTTCTTCTGCTTCACCCTCCAGTCTTCACCTTCTCCTTCTCCTTCTAATGCTTCTTCTGCTTCACCCTCCTGACTTCACCTTCTCCTTCTCCTTCTTCTACTTCTTCTGATTCACCCTCCAGACTTCACCTTCTCCTTCTCCTTCTTCTGCTTCTTCTGCTTCACCCTCCAGACTTCACCTTCTCCTTCTCCTTCTTCTGCTTCTTCTGATTCTCCCTCCTGACTTCACCTTCTCCTTCTCCTTCTTCTGCTTCTTCTGATTCACTTTCCAGACTTCACCTTCTCCTTCTCCTTCTTCTGCTTCTTCTGATTCACCCTCCAGACTTCACCTTCTCCTTCTCCTTCTTCTGCTTCTTCTGATTCACCCTCCAGACCTCACCTTCTCCTTCTCCTTCTTCTACTTCTTCTGATTCACCCTCCAGACTTCATCTTCTCCTTCTCCTTCTTCTGCTTCTTCTGATTCACGCTCCAGACTTCACCTTCTCCTTCTCTTTCTTCTGCTTCTTCTGATTCACCCTCCAGACTTCACCTTCTCCTTCTCCTTCTTCTGATTCTTCTGATTCACCCTCCAGACTTCACCTTCTCCTTCTCCTTCTTCTGCTTCTTCTGATTCACTCTCCTGACTTCACCTTCTCCTTCTCCTTCTTCTACTTCTTCTGATTCACCCTCCAGACTTCTCCTTCTCCTTCTCCTTCTTCTGCTTCTTCTGCTTCACCCTCCAGACTTCAGCTTCTCCTTCTCCTTCTTCTGCTTCTTCTGCTTCGCCCTCCAGACTTCACCTTCTCCTTCTCCTTCTTCTGCTTCTTCTGCTTCACCCTCCAGACTTCACCTTCTCCTTCTCCTTCTACTGCTTCTTCTGCTTCACCCTCCTGACTTCACCTTCTCCTTCTCCTTCTTCTACTTCTTCTGATTCACCCTCCAGACTTCACCTTCTCCTTCTCCTTCTTCTGCTTCTTCTGCTTCACCCTCCAGACTTCACCTTCTCCTTCTCCTTCTTCTGCTTCTTCTGATTCTCCCTCCTGACTTCACCTTCTCCTTCTCCTTCTTCTGCTTCTTCTGATTCACTTTCCAGACTTCACCTTCTCCTTCTCCTTCTTCTGCTTCTTCTGATTCACCCTCCAGACTTCACCTTCTCCTTCTTCTTCTTCTGCTTCTTCTGATTCACCCTCCAGACCTCACCTTCTCCTTCTCCTTCTTCTACTTCTTCTGATACACCCTCCAGACTTCATCTTCTCCTTCTCCTTCTTCTGCTTCTTCTGATTCACGCTCCAGACTTCACCTTCTCCTTCTCTTTCTTCTGCTTCTTCTGATTCACCCTCCAGACTTCACCTTCTCCTTCTCCTTCTTCTGATTCTTCTGATTCACCCTCCAGACTTCACCTTCTCCTTCTCCTTCTTCTGCTTCTTCTGATTCACTCTCCTGACTTCACCTTCTCCTTCTCCTTCTTCTACTTCTTCTGATTCACCCTCCTGACTTCACCTTCTCCTTCTCCTTCTTCTACTTCTTCTGCTTCACCCTCCAGACTTCACCTTCTCCTTCTCCTTCTTCTACTTCTTCTGATTCACCCTCCAGACTTCACCTTCTCCTTCTCCTTCTTCTGCTTCTTCTGATTCACCCTCCAGACTTCACCTTCTCCTTCTCCTTATTCTGCTTCTTCTGATTCACCCTCCAGGCTTCACCTTCTCCTTCTCCTTCTTCTGCTTCTTCCGCTTCACCCTCCTGACTTCACCTTCTCCTTCTCCTTCTTCTGCTTCTTCTGATTCACCCTCCAGACTTCACCTTCTCCTTCTCCTTCTTCTACTTCTTCCGATTAAACCTCCAGATTTCACCTTCTCCTTCTCCTTCTTCTACTTCTTCTGCTTCACCCTCCAGACTTCACCTTCTCCTTCTCCTTCTTCTACTTCTTCTGATTCACCCTCCAGACTTCACCTTCTCCTTCTCCTTCTTCTACTTCTTCTGATTCACCCTCCTGACTTCACCTTCTCCTTCTCCTTCTTCTACTTCTTCTGCTTCACCCTCCAGACTTCACCTTCTCCTTCTCCTTCTTCTACTTCTTCTGATTCACCCTCCAGACTTCACCTTCTCCTTCTCCTTCTTCTGCTTCTTCTGATTCACCCTGCAGACATCACCTTCTCCTTCTCCTTCTTCTGCTTCTTCTGATTCACCCTCCAGACTTCACCTTCTCCTCCTCCTTCTTCTACTTCTTCTGATTCACCCTCCAGACTTCACCTTCTCCTTCTCCTTCTTCTACTTCTTCTGATTCACCCTTCAGACTTCAACTTCTCCTTCTCCTTCTTCTGCTTCTTCTGATTCACCCTCCTAACTTCACCTTCTCCTTCTCCTTCTTCTGCTTCTTCTGATTCACTTTCCAGACTTCACCTTCTCCTTCTTCTGCTTCTTCTGATTCACCCTCCAGACTTCACCTTCTCCTTCTCCTTCTTCTGCTTCTTCTGATTCACCCTCCAGACCTCACCTTCTCCTTCTCCTTCTTCTACTTCTTCTGATTCACCCTCCAGACTTCACCTTCTCCTTCTCCTTCTTCTGCTTCTTCTGATTCACTTTCCAGACTTCACCTTCTCCTTCTCCTTCTTCTGCTTCTTCTGATTCACCCTCCAGACTTCTCCTTCTCCTTCTCCTTCTTCTGCTTCTTCTGATTCACCCTCCAGACCTCACCTTCTCCTTCTCCTTCTTCTACTTCTTCTGATTCACCCTCCAGACTTCATCTTCTCCTTCTCCTTCTTCTGCTTCTTCTGATTCACCCTCCAGACTTCACCTTCTCCTTCTCTTTCTTCTGCTTCTTCTGATTCACCCTCCAGACTTCACCTTCTCCTTCTCCTTCTTCTGATTCTTCTGATTCACCCTCCAGACTTCACCTTCTCCTTCTCCTTCTTCTGCTTCTTCTGATTCACTCTCCTGACTTCACCTTCTCCTTCTCCTTCTTCTACTTCTTCTGATTCACCCTCCTGACTTCACCTTCTCCTTCTCCTTCTTCTACTTCTTCTGCTTCACCCTCCAGACTTCACCTTCTCCTTCTCCTTCTTCTACTTCTTCTGATTCACCCTCCAGACTTCACCTTCTCCTTCTCCTTCTTCTGCTTCTTCTGATTCACCCTCCAGACTTCACCTTCTCCTTCTCCTTATTCTGCTTCTTCTGATTCACCCTCCAGACTTCATCTTCTCCTTCTCCTTCTTCTGCTTCTTCTGCTTCACCCTCCAGACTTCACCTTCTCCTTCTCCTTCTTCTGCTTCTTCTGATTCACCCTCCAGACTTCACCTTCTCCTTCTCCATCTTCTACTTCTTCTGATTCACCCTCCAGATTTCATCTTCTCCTTCTCCTTCTTCTGCTTCTTCTGATTCACCCTACAGACATCACCTTCTCCTTCTCCTTCTTCTGCTTCTTCTGATTCACCCTCCAGACTTCACCTTCTCCTTCTCCTTCTTCTACTTCTTCTGATTCACCCTCCAGACTTCACCTTCTCCTTCTCCTTCTTCTACTTCTTCTGATTCACCCTTCAGACTTCGCCTTCTCCTTCTCCTTCTTCTGCTCCTTCTGATTCACCCTCCAGACCTCACCTTCTCCTTCTCCTTCTTCTACTTCTTCTGATTCACCCTCCAGACTTCATCTTCTCCGTCTCCTTCTTCTGCTTCTTCTGATTCGCCCTCCAGACTTCACCTTCTCCTTCTCCTTCTTCTGCTTCTTCTGATTCACCCTCCAGACTTCGCCTTCTCCTTCTTCTACTTCTTCTGATTCACCCTCCAGACTTCACCTTCTCCTTCTCCTTCTTCTACTTCTTCTGATTCACCCTCCAGTCTTCACCTTCTCCATCTCCTTCTTCTGCTTCTTCTGATTCACTCTCCAGACTTCACCTTCTCCTTCTCCTTCTTCTACTTCTTCTGATTCACCCTCCAGACTTCACCTTCTCCTTCTCCTTCTTCTGCTTCTTCTGATTCACCCTCAAGACTTCACCTTCTCCTTCTCCTTCTTCTGCTTCTTCTGATTCACCCTCCTGACTTCATCTTCTCCTTCTCCTTCTTCTGCTTCTTCTGATTCACCCTCCAGACTTCACCTTCTCCTTCTCCTTCTTCTACTTCTTCTGATTCACCCTCCAGACTTCACCTTCTCCTTCTACTTCTTCTGCTTCTTCTGATTCACCCTCCAGACTTCACCTTCTCCTTCTCCTTCTTCTGCTTCTTCTGATTCACCCTCCAGACTTCACCTTCTCCTTCTCCTTCTTCTGATTCACCCTCCAGACTTCACCTTCTCCTTCTCCTTCTTCTGCTTCTTCTGATTCACCCTCCAGACATCACCTTCTCCTTCTCCTTCTTCTGCTTCTTCTGATTCACCCTCCATTCTTCACCTTCTCCTTCTCCTTCGTCTACTTCTTCGGATTCACCCTCCAGACTACACCTTCTCCTTCTCCTTCTTCTACTTCTTCTGATTCACCCTCCAGACTTCACCTTCTCCTTCTTCTGCTTCTTCTGGTTCACCCTCCAGACTTCACCTTCTCCTTCTCCTTCTTCTACTTCTTCTGATTCACCCTCCAGACTTCACCTTCTCCTTCTCCTTCTTCTACTTCTTCTGATTCACCCTCCAGACTTCACCTTCTCCTTCTCCTTCTTCTACTTCTTCTGCTTCTCCCTCCGGACTTCACCTTCTCCTTCTCCTTCTTCTGCTTCTTCTGATTCACCCTCCAGAATTCACCTTCTCCTTCTCCTTCTTCTACTTCTTCTGATTCACCCTCCAGACTTCACCTTCCCATTCTCCTTCTTCTACTTCTTCTGATTCACCCTTCAGACTTCACCTTCTCCTTCTCCTTCTTCTGCTTCTTCTGCTTCACCCTCCTGACTTCACCTTCTCCTTCTCCTTCTTCTACTTCTTCTGATTCACCCTCCAGACTTCTCCTTCTCCTTCTCCTTCTTCTGCTTCTTCTGCTTCACCCTCCAGACTTCAGCTTCTCCTTCTCCTTCTTCTGCTTCCTCTGCTTCGCCCTCCAGACTTCACCTTCTCCTTCTCCTTCTTCGGCTTCACCCTCCAGACTTCACCTTCTCCTTCTCCTTCTACTGCTTCTTCTGCTTCACCCTCCTGACTTCACCTTCTCCTTCTCCTTCTTCTACTTCTTCTGTTCACCCTCCAGACTTCACCTTCTCCTTCTCCTTCTTCTGCTTCTTCTGCTTCACCCTCCAGACTTCACCTTCTCCTTCTCCTTCTTCTGCTTCTTCTGATTCACTTTCCAGACTTCACCTTCTCCTTCTCCTTCTTCTGCTTCTTCTGATTCACCCTCCAGACTTCACCTTCTCCTTCTCCTTCTTCTGATTCTTCTGATTCACCCTCCAGACTTCACCTTCTCCTTCTCCTTCTTCTGCTTCTTCTGATTCACTCTCCTGACTTCACCTTCTCCTTCTCCTTCTTCTACTTCTTCTGATTCACCCTCCTGACTTCACCTTCTCCTTCTCCTTCTTCTACTTCTTCTGCTTCACCCTCCAGACTTCACCTTCTCCTTCTCCTTCTTCTACTTCTTCTGATTCACCCTCCAGACTTCACCTTCTCCTTCTCCTTCTTCTGCTTCTTCTGATTCACCCTCCAGACTTCACCTTCTCCTTCTCCTTATTCTGCTTCTTCTGATTCACCCTCCAGGCTTCACCTTCTCCTTCTCCTTCTTCTGCTTGTTCTGCTTCACCCTCCAGACTTCACCTTCTCCTTCTCCTTCTTCTGCTTCTTCTGATTCACCCTCCAGAGTTCACCTTCTCCTTCTCCTTCTTCTACTTCTTCCGATTCAACCTCCAGATTTCATCTTCTCCTTCTCCTTCTTCTGCTTCTTCTGATTCACCCTGCAGACATCACCTTCTCCTTCTCCTTCTTCTGCTTCTTCTGATTCACCCTCCAGACTTCACCTTCTCCTTCTCCTTCTTCTACTTCTTCTGATTCACCCTCCAGACTTCACCTTCTCCTTCTCCTTCTTCTACTTCTTCTGATTCACCCTTCAGACTTCACCTTCTCCTTCTCCTTCTTCTGCTTCTTCTGATTCACCCTCCAGACCTCACCTTCTCCTTCTCCTTCTTCTACTTCTTCTGATTCACCCTCCTAACTTCACCTTCTCCTTCTCCTTCTTCTGCTTCTTCTGATTCTCCCTCCTGACTTCACCTTCTCCTTCTCCTTCTTCTGCTTCTTCTGATTCACTTTCCAGACTTCACCTTATCCTTCTCCTTCTTCTGCTTCTTCTGATTCTCCCTCCAGACTTTACCTTCTCCTTCTCCTTCTTCTGCTTCTTCTGATTCACCCTCCAGACCTCACCTTCTCCTTCTCCTTCTTCTACTTCTTCTGATTCACCCTCCAGACTTCATCTTCTCCTTCTCCTTCTTCTGCTTCTTCTGATTCACCCTCCAGACTTCACCTTCTCCTTCTCTTTCTTCTGCTTCTTCTGATTCACCCTCCAGACTTCACCTTCTCCTTCTCCTTCTTCTGATTCTTCTGATTCACCCTCCAGACTTCACCTTCTCCTTCTCCTTCTTCTGCTTCTTCTGATTCACTCTCCTGACTTCACCTTCTCCTTCTCCTTCTTCTACTGCTTCTGATTCACCCTCCTGACTTCACCTTCTCCTTCTCCTTCTTCTACTTCTTCTGCTTCACCCTCCAGACTTCACCTTCTCCTTCTCCTTCTTCTACTTCTTCTGATTCACCCTCCAGACTTCACCTTCTCCTTCTCCTTCTTCTGCTTCTTCTGATTCACCCTCCAGACTTCACCTTCTCCTTCTCCTTATTCTGCTTCTTCTGATTCACCCTCCAGACTTCACCTTCTCCTTCTCCTTCTTCTGCTTCTTCTGCTTCACCCTCCAGACTTCACCTTCTCCTTCTCCTTCTTCTGCTTCTTCTGATTCACCCTCCAGACTTCACCTTCTCCTTCTCCTTCTTCTACTTCTTCTGATTCACCCTCCAGATTTCATCTTCTCCTTCTCCTTCTTCTGCTTCTTCTGATTCACACTCCAGACATCACCTTCTCCTTCTCCTTCTTCTGCTTCTTCTGATTCACCCTCCAGACTTCACCTTCTCCTTCTCCTTCTTCTACTTCTTCTGATTCACCCTCCAGACTTCACCTTCTCCTTCTCCTTCTTCTACTTCTTCTGATTCACCCTTCAGACTTCACCTTCTCCTTCTCCTTTTTCTGCTTCTTCTGATTCACCCTCCAGACCTCACCTCCTCCTTCTCCTTCTTCTACTTCTTCTGATTCACCCTCCAGACTTCATCTTCTCCGTCTCCTTCTTCTGCTTCTTCTGATTCACCCTCCAGACTTCACCTTCTCCTTCTCCTTCTTCTGCTTCTTCTGATTCACCCTCCAGACTTCGCCTTCTCTTTCTCCTTCTTCTACTTCTTCTGATTCACCCTCCAGACTTCACCTTCTCCATCTCCTTCTTCTACTTCTTCTGATTCACCCTCCAGTCTTCACCTTCTCCATCTCCTTCTTCTGCTTCTTCTGATTCACCCTCCAGACTTCACCTTCTCCTTCTCCTTCTTCTGCTTCTTCTGATTCACCCTCCTGACTTCACCTTCTCCTTCTCCTTCTTCTGCTTCTTCTGATTCACCCTCCAGACTTCACCTTCTCCTTCTCCTTCTTCTACTTCTTCTGATTCACCCTCCAGACTTCGCCTTCTCCTTCTACTTCTTCTGCTTCTTCTGATTCACCCTCCAGACTTCACCTTCTCCTTCTCCTTATTCTGCTTCTTCTGATTCACCCTCCAGACTTCACCTTCTCCTTCTCCTTCGTCTACTTCTTCTGATTCACCCTCCAGACTACACCTTCTCCTTCTCCTTCTTCTAATTCTTCTGATTCACCCTCCAGACTTCACCGTCTCCTTCTCCTTCTTCTGCTTCTTCTGATTCACCCTCCAGACTTCACCTTCTCCTTCTCCTTCTTCTACTTCTTCTGATTCACCCTCCAGACTTCACCTTCTCCTTCTCCTTCTTCTCCTTCTTCTGATTCACCCTCCAGACTTCACCTTCTCCTTCTCCTTCTTCTCCTTCTTCTGCTTCTCCCTCCAGACTTCACCTTCTCCTTCTTCTGCTTCTTCTGATTCACCCTCCAGACTTCACCTCCTCCTTCTCCTTCTTCTACTTCTTCTGATTCACCCTCCAGACATCACCTTCTCCTTCTCCTTCTTCTACTTCTTCTGATTCACCCTCCAGACTTCACCTTCTCCTTCTCCTTCTTCTGCTTCTTCTGCTTCACCCTCCAGACTTCACCTTCTCGTTCTCCTTCTTCTGCTTCTTCTGCTTCACCCTCCAGACTTCACCTTCTCCTTCTCCTTCTTCTGCTTCTTCTGCTTCACCCTCCTGACTTCACCTTCTCCTTCTCCTTCTTCTACTTCTTCTGATTCGCCCTCCAGACTTCACCTTCTCCTTCTCCTTCTTCTGCTTCTTCTGCTTCACCCTCCAGACTTCACCTTCTCCTTCTCCTTCTTCTGCTTCTTCTGCTTCACCCTCCTGACTTCACCTTCTCCTTCTCCTTCTTCTACTTCTGATTCACCCTCCAGACTTCACCTTCTCCTTCTCCTTCTTCTGCATCTTCTGCTTCACCCTCCAGACTTCACCTTCTCCTTTTCCTTCTTCTGCTTCTTCTGCTGCGCCCTCCAGACTTCACCTTCTCCTTCTCCTTCTTCTGCTTCTTCTGCTTCACCCTCCTGACTTCACCTTCTCCTTCTCCTTCTTCTACTTCTTCTGCTTCACCCCCCTGACTTCACCTTCTCCTTCTCCTTCTTCTGCTTCTTCTGATTCACCCTCCTAACTTCACCTTCTCCTTCTCCTTCTTCTGCTTCTTCTGATTCACCCTCCTGACTTCACCTTCTCCTTCTCCTTCTTCTGCTTCTTCTGATACACCCTCCAGACTTCACCTTCTCCTACTCCTTCTTCTATTCTTCTGATTCACCCTCCAGACCTCACCTTCTCCTTCTCCTTCTTCTACTTCTTCTGATTCACCCTCCAGATTTCATCTTCTCCTTCTCCTTCTTCTGCTTCTTCTGATTCACCCTCCAGACTTCACCTTCTCCTTCTCCTTCTTCTGCTTCTTCTGATTCACCCTCCAGACTTCACCTTCTCCTTCTCCTTCTTCTGATTCTTCTGATTCACCCTCCAGACTTCACCTTCTCCTTCTCCTTCTTCTGCTTCTTCTGATTCACCCTCCTGACTTCACCTTCTCCTTCTCCTTCTTCTACTTCTTCTGATTCACCCTCCTGATTTCACCTTCTCCTTCTCCTTCTTCTACTTCTTCTGCTTCACCCTCCAGACTTCACCTTCTCCTTCTCCTTATTCTACTTCTTCTGATTCACCCTCCAGACTTCACCTTCTCCTTCTCCTTCTTCTGTTTCTTCTGATTCACCCTCCAGACTTCACCTTCTCCTTCTCCTTCTTCTGCTTCTTCTGATTCACCCTCCTGACTTCACCTTCTCCTTCTCCTTCTTCTGCTTCTTCTGATTCACCGTCCAGACTTCACCTTCTCCTTCTCCTTCTTCTACTTCTTCTGATTCACCCTCCAGACTTCATCTTCTCCTTCTCCTTCTTCTGCTTCTTCTGATTCACCCTCCAGACTTCACCTTCTCCTTCTCCTTCTTCTGCTTCTTCTGATTCACCCTCCAGACTTCACCTTCTCCTTCTCCTTCTTCTGATTCTTCTGATTCACCCTCCAGACTTCACCTTCTCCTTCTCCTTCTTCTGCTTCTTCTGATTCACTCTCCTGACTTCACCTTCTCCTTCTCCTTCTTCTACTTCTTCTGATTCACCCTCCTGACTTCACCTTCTCCTTCTCCTTCTTCTACTTCTTCTGCTTCACCCTACAGACTTCACCTTCTCCTTCTCCTTCTTCTACTTCTTCTGATTCACCCTCCAGACTTCACCTTCTCCTTCTCCTTCTTCTGCTTCTTCTGATTCACCCTCCAGACTTCACCTTCTCCTTCTCCTTATTCTGCTTCTTCTGATTCACCCTCCAGGCTTCACCTTCTCCTTCTCCTTCTTCTGCTTCTTCTGCTTCACCCTCCAGACTTCACCTTCTCCTTCTCCTTCTTCTGCTTCTTCTGATTCACCCTCCAGACTTCACCTTCTCCTTCTCCTTCTTCTACTTCTTCTGATTCAACCTCCAGATTTCATCTTCTCCTTCTCCTTCTTCTGCTTCTTCTGATTCACCCTCCAGACATCACCTTCTCCTTCTCCTTCTTCTGCTTCTTCTGATTCACTCTCCAGACTTCACCTTCTCCTTCTCCTTCTTCTACTTCTTCTGATTCACCCTCCAGACTTCACCTTCTCCTTCTCCTTCTTCTACTTCTTCTGATTCACCCTTCAGACTTCAACTTCTCCTTCTCCTTCTTCTGCTTCTTCTGATTCACCCTCCAGACCTCACCTTCTCCTTCTCCTTCTTCTACTTCTTCTGATTCACCCTCCTAACTTCACCTTCTCCTTCTCCTTCTTCTGCTTCTTCTGATTCTCCCTCCTGACTTCACCTTCTCCTTCTCCTTCTTCTGCTTCTTCTGATTCACCCTCCTGACTTCACCTTCTCCTTCTCCTTCTTCTTCTTCTTCTGATTCACCCTCCTGACTTCACCTTCTCCTTCTCCTTCTTCTACTTCTTCTGATTCACCCTCCTGATTTCACCTTCTCCTTCTCCTTCTTCTACTTCTTCTGCTTCACCCTCCAGACTTCACCTTCTCCTTCTCCTTCTTCTACTTCTTCTGATTCACCCTCATGACTTCACCTTCTCCTTCTCCTTCTTCTACTTCTTCTGCTTCACCCTCCAGACTTCACCTTCTCCTTCTCCTTCTTCTACTTCTTCTGATTCACCCTCCAGACTTCACCTTCTCCTTCTCCTTCTTCTACTTCTTCTGATTCACCCTCCAGACTTCACCTTCTCCTTCTCCTTCTTCTATTTCTTCTGATTCACCCTTCAGACTTCACCTTCTCCTTCTCCTTCTTCTGCTTCTTCTGATTCACCCTCCAGACCTCACCTTTCCTTCTCCTTCTTCTACTTCTTCTGTTTCACCCTCCTAACTTCAACCTTCTCCTTCTCCTTCTTCTGCTTCTTCTGATTCACCCTCCAGACTTCACCTTCTCCTTCTCCTTCTTCTGATACTTCTGATTCACCCTCCAGACTTCACCTTCAACTTCTCCTTCTTCTGCTTCTTCTGATTCACCCTCCTGACTTCACCTTCTCCTTCTCCTTCTTCTGCTTCTTCTGATTCACCCTCCTGACTTCACCTTCTCCTTCTCCTTCTTCTACTTCTTCTGATTCACCCTCCTGATTTCACCTTCTCCTTCTCCTTCTTCTACTTCTTCTGCTTCACCCTCAAGACTTCGCCTTCTCCTTCTCCTTCTTCTACTTCTTCTGATTCACCCTCCTGACTTCACCTTCTCCTTCTCCTTCTTCTGCTTCTTCTGATTCACCCTCCTGACTTCAACTTCTCCTTCTCCTTCTTCTACTTCTTCTGATTCACCCTCCTGATTTCACCTTCTCCTTCTCCTTCTTCTACTTCTTCTGCTTCACCCTCCAGACTTCACCTTCTCCTTCTCCTTCTTCTACTTCTTCTGATTCACCCTCCAGACTTCACCTTCTCCTTCTCCTTCTTCTGTTTCTTCTGATTCACCCTCCAGACTTCACCTTCTCCTTCTCCTTCTTCTGCTTCTTCTGATTCGCCCTCCTGACTTCACCTTCTCCTTCTCCTTCTTCTGCTTCTTCTGATTCACCGTCCAGACTTCACCTTCTCCTTCTGCTTCTTCTACTTCTTCTGATTCACCCTCCAGACTTCATCTTCTCCTTCTCCTTCTTCAGCTTCTTCTGATTCACCCTCCAGACTTCACCTTCTCCTTCTCTTTCTTCTGCTTCTTCTGATTCACCCTCCAGACTTCACCTTCTCCTTCTCCTTCTTCTGATTCTTCTGATTCACCCTCCAGACTTCACCTTCTCCTTCTCCTTCTTCTGCTTCTTCTGATTCACTCTCCTGACTTCACCTTCTCCTTCTCCTTCTTCTACTTCTTCTGATTCACCCTCCTGACTTCACCTTCTCCTTCTCCTTCTTCTACTTCTTCTGCTTCACCCTCCAGACTTCACCTTCTCCTTCTCCTTCTTCTACTTCTTCTGATTCACCCTCCAGACTTCACCTTCTCCTTCTCCTTCTTCTGCTTCTTCTGATTCACCCTCCAGACTTCACCTTCTCCTTCTCCTTATTCTGCTTCTTCTGATTCACCCTCCAGGCTTCACCTTCTCATTCTCCTTCTTCTGCTTCTTCTGCTTCACCCTCCAGACTTCACCTTCTCCTTCTCCTTCTTCTGCTTCTTCTGATTCACCCTCCAGACTTCACCTTCTCCTTCTCCTTCTTCTACTTCTTCTGATTCAACCTCCAGATTTCATCTTCTCCTTCTCCTTCTTCTGCTTCTTCTGATTCACCCTCCAGACATCACCTTCTCCTTCTCCTTCTTCTGCTTCTTCTGATTCACCCTCCAGACTTCACCTTCTCCTTCTCCTTCTTCTACTTCTTCTGATTCATCCTCCAGACTTCACCTTCTCCTTCTCCTTCTTCTACTTCTTCTGATTCACCCTTCAGACTTCACCTTCTCCTTCTCCTTCTTCTGCTTCTTCTGATTCACCCTCCAGACCTCACCTTCTCCTTCTCCTTCTTCTACTTCTTCTGATTCACCCTCCTAACTTCACCTTCTCCTTCTCCTTCTTCTGCTTCTTCTGATTCTCCCTCCTGACTTCACCTTCTCCTTCTCCTTCTTCTGCTTCTTCTGATTCACTTTCCAGACTTCACCTTCTCCTTCTCCTTCTTCTGCTTCTTCTGATTCACCCTCCAGACTTCACCTTCTCCTTCTCCTTCTTCTGCTTCTTCTGATTCTCCCTCCAGACCTCACCTTCTCCTTCTCCTTCTTCTACTTCTTCTGATTCACCCTCCAGACTTCATCTTCTCCTTCTCCTTCTTCTGCTTCTTCTGATTCACCCTCCAGACTTCACCTTCTCCTTCTCTTTCTTCTGCTTCTTCTGATTCACCCTCCAGACTTCACCTTCTCCTTCTCCTTCTTCTGATTCTTCTGATTCACCCTCCAGACTTCACCTTCTCCTTCTCCTTATTCTGCTTCTTCTGATTCACTCTCCTGACTTCACCTTCTCCTTCTCCTTCTTCTACTTCTTCTGATTCACCCTCCTGACTTCACCTTCTCCTTCTCCTTCTTCTACTTCTTCTGCTTCACCCTCCAGACTTCACCTTCTCCTTCTCCTTCTTCTACTTCTTCTGATTCACCCTCCAGACTTCACCTTCTCCTTCTCCTTCTTCTGCTTCTTCTGATTCACCCTCCAGACTTCACCTTCTCCTTCTCCTTATTCTGCTTCTTCTGAAACACCCTCCAGATTTCACCTTCTCCTTCTCCTTCTTCTTCTTCTTCCGCTTCACCCTCCAGACTTCACCTTCTCCTTCTCCTTCTTCTGCTTCTTCTGATTCACCCTCCAGACTTCACCTTCTCCTTCTCCTTCTTCTACTTCTTCTGATTCAACCTCCAGATTTCATCTTCTCCTTCTCCTTCTTCTGCTTCTTCTGATTCACCCTCCAGACATCACCTTCTCCTTCTCCTTCTTCTGCTTCTTCTGATTCACCCTCCAGACTTCACCTTCTCCTTCTCCATCTTCTACTTCTTCTGATTCACCCTCCAGACTTCACCTTCTCCTTCTCCTTCTTCTACTTCTTCTGATTCACCCTTCAGACTTCACCTTCTCCTTCTCCTTCTTCTGCTTCTTCTGATTCACCCTCCAGACCTCACCTTCTCCTTCTCCTTCTTCTACTTCTTCTGATTCACCCTCCTAACTTCACCTTCTCCTTCTCCTTCTTCTGCTTCTTCTGATTCTCCCTCCTGACTTCACCTTCTCCTTCTCCTTCTTCTGCTTCTTCTGATTCACTTTCCAGACTTCACCTTCTCCTTCTCCTTCTTCTGCTTCTTCTGATTCACCCTCCAGACTTCACCTTCTCCTTCTCATTCTTCTGCTTCTTCTGATTCACCCTCCAGACTTCACCTTCTCCTTCTCCTTCTTCTGATTCTTCTGATTCACCCTCCAGACTTCACCTTCTCCTTCTCCTTATTCTGCTTCTTCTGATTCACTCTCCTGACTTCACCTTCTCCTTCTCCTTCTTCTACTTCTTCTGATTCACCCTCCTGACTTCACCTTCTCCTTCTCCTTCTTCTACTTCTTCTGCTTCACCCTCCAGACTTCACCTTCTCCTTCTCCTTCTTCTACTTCTTCTGATTCACCCTCCAGACTTCACCTTCTCCTTCTCCTTCTTCTGCTTCTTCTGATTCACCCTCCAGACTTCACCTTCTCCTTCTCCTTATTCTGCTTCTTCTGAAACACCCTCCAGATTTCACCTTCTCCTTCTCCTTCTTCTTCTTCTTCCGCTTCACCCTCCAGACTTCACCTTCTCCTTCTCCTTCTTCTGCTTCTTCTGATTCACCCTCCAGACTTCACCTTCTCCTTCTCCTTCTTCTACTTCTTCTGATTCAACCTCCAGATTTCATCTTCTCCTTCTCCTTCTTCTGCTTCTTCTGATTCACCCTCCAGACATCACCTTCTCCTTCTCCTTCTTCTGCTTCTTCTGATTCACCCTCCAGACTTCACCTTCTCCTTCTCCATCTTCTACTTCTTCTGATTCACCCTCCAGACTTCACCTTCTCCTTCTCCTTCTTCTACTTCTTCTGATTCACCCTTCAGACTTCACCTTCTCCTTCTCCTTCTTCTGCTTCTTCTGATTCACCCTCCAGACCTCACCTTCTCCTTCTCCTTCTTCTACTTCTTCTGATTCACCCTCCTAACTTCACCTTCTCCTTCTCCTTCTTCTGCTTCTTCTGATTCTCCCTCCTGACTTCACCTTCTCCTTCTCCTTCTTCTGCTTCTTCTGATTCACTTTCCAGACTTCACCTTCTCCTTCTCCTTCTTCTGCTTCTTCTGATTCACCCTCCAGACTTCACCTTCTCCTTCTCATTCTTCTGCTTCTTCTGATTCACCCTCCAGACCTCACCTTCTCCTTCTCCTTCTTCTACTTCTTCTGATTCACCCTCCAGACTTCATCTTCTCCTTCTCCTTCTTCTGCTTCTTCTGATTCACCCTCCAGACTTCACCTTCTCCTTCTCTTTCTTCTGCTTCTTCTGATTCACCCTCCAGACTTCACCTTCTCCTTCTCCTTCTTCTGATTCTTCTGATTCACCCTCCAGAGTTCACCTTCTCCTTCTCCTTCTTCTGCTTCTTCTGATTCACTCTCCTGACTTCACCTTCTCCTTCTCCTTCTTCTACTTCTTCTGATTCACCCTCCTGACTTCACCTTCTCCTTCTCCTTCTTCTACTTCTTCTGCTTCACCCTCCAGACTTCAACTTCTCCTTCTCCTTCTTCTACTTCTTCTGATTCACCCTCCAGACTTCACCTTCTCCTTCTCCTTCTTCTGCTTCTTCTGATTCACCCTCCAGACCTCACCTTCTCCTTCTCCTTATTCTGCTTCTTCTGATTCACCCTCCAGACTTCACCTTCTCCTTCTCCTTCTTCTGCTTCTTCTGCTTCACCCTCCAAACTTCACCTTCTCCTTCTCCTTCTTCTGCTTCTTCTGATTCACCCTCCAGACTTCGCCTTCTCCTTCTCCTTCTTCTACTTCTTCTGATTCACCCTCCAGATTTCATCTTCTCCTTCTCTTTCTTCTGCTTCTTCTGATTCACCCTCCAGACATCACCTTCTCCTTCTCCTTCTTCTGCTTCTTCTGATTCACCCTCCAGACTTCACCTTCTCCTTCTCCTTCTTCTACTTCTTCTGATTCACCCTCCAGACTTCACCTTCTCCTTCTCCTTCTTCTACTTCTTCTGATTCACCCTTCAGACTTCACCTTCTCCTTCTCCTTCTTCTGCTTCTTCTGATTCACCCTCCAGACCTCACCTTCTCCTTCTCCTTCTTCTACTTCTTCTGATTCAACCTCCAGACTTCATCTTCTCCGTCTCCTTCTTCTGCTTTTTCTGATTCACCCTCCAGACTTCACCTTCTCCTTCTCCTTCTTCTGCTTCTTCTGATTCACCCTCCAGACCTCACCTTCTCCTTCTCCTTCTTCTACTTCTTCTGATTCAACCTCCAGACTTCACCTTCTCCTTCTCCTTCTTCTACTTCTTCTGATTCACCCTCCAGACTTCACCTTCTCCTTCTCCTTCTTCTGCTTCTTCTGATTCACCCTCCAGACTTCACCTTCTCCTTCTCCTTATTCTGCTTCTTCTGAAACACCCTCCAGATTTCACCTTCTCCTTCTCCTTCTTCTTCTTCTTCCGCTTCACCCTCCAGACTTCACCTTCTCCTTCTCCTTCTTCTGCTTCTTCTGATTCACCCTCCAGACTTCACCTTCTCCTTCTCCTTCTTCTACTTCTTCTGATTCAACCTCCAGATTTCATCTTCTCCTTCTCCTTCTTCTGCTTCTTCTGATTCACCCTCCAGACATCACCTTCTCCTTCTCCTTCTTCTGCTTCTTCTGATTCACCCTCCAGACTTCACCTTCTCCTTCTCCATCTTCTACTTCTTCTGATTCACCCTCCAGACTTCACCTTCTCCTTCTCCTTCTTCTACTTCTTCTGATTCACCCTTCAGACTTCACCTTCTCCTTCTCCTTCTTCTGCTTCTTCTGATTCACCCTCCAGACCTCACCTTCTCCTTCTCCTTCTTCTACTTCTTCTGATTCACCCTCCTAACTTCACCTTCTCCTTCTCCTTCTTCTGCTTCTTCTGATTCTCCCTCCTGACTTCACCTTCTCCTTCTCCTTCTTCTGCTTCTTCTGATTCACTTTCCAGACTTCACCTTCTCCTTCTCCTTCTTCTGCTTCTTCTGATTCACCCTCCAGACTTCACCTTCTCCTTCTCATTCTTCTGCTTCTTCTGATTCACCCTCCAGACTTCACCTTCTCCTTCTCCTTCTTCTGATTCTTCTGATTCACCCTCCAGACTTCACCTTCTCCTTCTCCTTATTCTGCTTCTTCTGATTCACTCTCCTGACTTCACCTTCTCCTTCTCCTTCTTCTACTTCTTCTGATTCACCCTCCTGACTTCACCTTCTCCTTCTCCTTCTTCTACTTCTTCTGCTTCACCCTCCAGACTTCACCTTCTCCTTCTCCTTCTTCTACTTCTTCTGATTCACCCTCCAGACTTCACCTTCTCCTTCTCCTTCTTCTGCTTCTTCTGATTCACCCTCCAGACTTCACCTTCTCCTTCTCCTTATTCTGCTTCTTCTGAAACACCCTCCAGATTTCACCTTCTCCTTCTCCTTCTTCTTCTTCTTCCGCTTCACCCTCCAGACTTCACCTTCTCCTTCTCCTTCTTCTGCTTCTTCTGATTCACCCTCCAGACTTCACCTTCTCCTTCTCCTTCTTCTACTTCTTCTGATTCAACCTCCAGATTTCATCTTCTCCTTCTCCTTCTTCTGCTTCTTCTGATTCACCCTCCAGACATCACCTTCTCCTTCTCCTTCTTCTGCTTCTTCTGATTCACCCTCCAGACTTCACCTTCTCCTTCTCCATCTTCTACTTCTTCTGATTCACCCTCCAGACTTCACCTTCTCCTTCTCCTTCTTCTACTTCTTCTGATTCACCCTTCAGACTTCACCTTCTCCTTCTCCTTCTTCTGCTTCTTCTGATTCACCCTCCAGACCTCACCTTCTCCTTCTCCTTCTTCTACTTCTTCTGATTCACCCTCCTAACTTCACCTTCTCCTTCTCCTTCTTCTGCTTCTTCTGATTCTCCCTCCTGACTTCACCTTCTCCTTCTCCTTCTTCTGCTTCTTCTGATTCACTTTCCAGACTTCACCTTCTCCTTCTCCTTCTTCTGCTTCTTCTGATTCACCCTCCAGACTTCACCTTCTCCTTCTCATTCTTCTGCTTCTTCTGATTCACCCTCCAGACCTCACCTTCTCCTTCTCCTTCTTCTACTTCTTCTGATTCACCCTCCAGACTTCATCTTCTCCTTCTCCTTCTTCTGCTTCTTCTGATTCACCCTCCAGACTTCACCTTCTCCTTCTCTTTCTTCTGCTTCTTCTGATTCACCCTCCAGACTTCACCTTCTCCTTCTCCTTCTTCTGATTCTTCTGATTCACCCTCCAGAGTTCACCTTCTCCTTCTCCTTCTTCTGCTTCTTCTGATTCACTCTCCTGACTTCACCTTCTCCTTCTCCTTCTTCTACTTCTTCTGATTCACCCTCCTGACTTCACCTTCTCCTTCTCCTTCTTCTACTTCTTCTGCTTCACCCTCCAGACTTCAACTTCTCCTTCTCCTTCTTCTACTTCTTCTGATTCACCCTCCAGACTTCACCTTCTCCTTCTCCTTCTTCTGCTTCTTCTGATTCACCCTCCAGACCTCACCTTCTCCTTCTCCTTATTCTGCTTCTTCTGATTCACCCTCCAGACTTCACCTTCTCCTTCTCCTTCTTCTGCTTCTTCTGCTTCACCCTCCAAACTTCACCTTCTCCTTCTCCTTCTTCTGCTTCTTCTGATTCACCCTCCAGACTTCGCCTTCTCCTTCTCCTTCTTCTACTTCTTCTGATTCACCCTCCAGATTTCATCTTCTCCTTCTCTTTCTTCTGCTTCTTCTGATTCACCCTCCAGACATCACCTTCTCCTTCTCCTTCTTCTGCTTCTTCTGATTCACCCTCCAGACTTCACCTTCTCCTTCTCCTTCTTCTACTTCTTCTGATTCACCCTCCAGACTTCACCTTCTCCTTCTCCTTCTTCTACTTCTTCTGATTCACCCTTCAGACTTCACCTTCTCCTTCTCCTTCTTCTGCTTCTTCTGATTCACCCTCCAGACCTCACCTTCTCCTTCTCCTTCTTCTACTTCTTCTGATTCAACCTCCAGACTTCATCTTCTCCGTCTCCTTCTTCTGCTTTTTCTGATTCACCCTCCAGACTTCACCTTCTCCTTCTCCTTCTTCTGCTTCTTCTGATTCACCCTCCAGACTTCGCCTTCTCCTTCTCCTTCTTCTACTTCTTCTGATTCACCCTCCAGACTTCACCTTCTCCTTCTCCTTCTTCTACTTCTTCTGATTCACCCTCCAGTCTTCACCTTCTCCATCTCCTTCTTCTGCTTCTTCTGATTCACCCTCCAGACTTCACCTTCTCCTTCTCCTTCTTCTGCTTCTTCTGATTCACCCTCCTGACTTCACCTTCTCCTTCTCCTTCTTCTGCTTCTTCTGATTCACCCTCCAGACTTCACCTTCTCCTTCTCCTTCTAACACTTCTTCTGATTCACCCTCCAGACTTCGCCTTCTCCTTCTACTTCTTCTGCTTCTTCTGATTCACCCTCCAGACTTCACCTTCTCCTTCTCCTTATTCTGCTTCTTCTGATTCACCCTCCAGACTTCACCTTCTCCTTCTCCTTCGTCTACTTCTTCTGATTCACCCTCCAGACTACACCTTCTCCTTCTCCTTCTTCTACTTCTTCTGATTCACCCTCCAGACTTCACCTTCTCCTTCTCCTTCTTCTGCTTCTTCTGATTCACCCTCCAGACTTCACCTTCTCCTTCTCCTTCTTCTACTTCTTCTGATTCACCCTCCAGACTTCACCTTCTCCTTCTCCTTCTTCTCCTTCTTCTGATTCACCCTCCAGACTTCACCTTCTCCTTCTCCTTCTTCTACTTCTTCTGCTTCTCCCTCCAGACTTCACCTTCTCCTTATCCTTCTTCTGCTTCTTCTGATTCACCCTCCAGACTTCACCTCCTCCTTCTCCTTCTTCTACTTCTTCTGATTCACCCTCCAGACATCACCTTCTCCTTCTCCTTCTTCTACTTCTTCTGCTTCACCCTCCAGACTTCACCTTCTCCTTCTCCTTCTTCTGCTTCTTCTGCTTCACCCTCCTGACTTCACCTTCTTCTTCTCCTTCTTCCACTTCTTCTGATTCACCCTCCAGACTTCACCTTCTCCTTCTCCTTCTTCTGCTTCTTCTGCTTCACCCTCCAGACTTCACCTTCTCCTTCTCCTTCATCTGCTTCTTCTGCTTCGCCCTCCAGACTTCACCTTCTCCTTCTCCTTCTTCTGCTTCTTCTGCTTCACCCTCCAGACTTCACCTTCTCCTTCTCCTTCTTCTGCTTCTTCTGCTTCACCCTCCTGATTTCACCTTCTCCTTCTACTTCTTCTACTTCTTCTGATTCACCCTCCAGACTTCACCTTCTCCTTCTCCTTCTTTTGCTTCTTCTGCTTCACCCTCCAGACTTCACCTTCTCCTTTTCCTTCTTCTGCTGCGCCCTCCAGACTTCACCTTCTCCTTCTCCTTCTTCTGCTTCTTCTGCTTCACCCTCCTGACTTCACCTTCTCCTTCTCCTTCTTCTACTTCTTCTGCTTCACCCCCCTGACTTCACCTTCTCCTTCTCCTTCTTCTGCTTCTTCTGATTCACCATCCTAACTTCACCTTCTCCTTCTCCTTCTTCTGCTTCTTCTGATTCACCCTCCTGACTTCACCTTCTCCTTCTCCTTCTTCTGCTTCTTCTGATTCACCCTCCAGACTTCACCTTCTCCTTCTCCTTCTTCTGCTTCTTCTGATTCACCCTCCAGACTTCACCTTCTCCTACTCCTTTTTTCCTTCTTCTGATTCACCCTCCAGACCTCACCTTCTCCTTCCCCTTCTTCTACTTCTTCTCATTCACCCTCCAGATTTCATCTTCTCCTTCTCCTTCTTCTGCTTCTTCTGATTCACCCTCCAGACTTCACCTTCTCCTTCTCCTTCTTCTGCTTCTTCTGATTCACCCTCCAGACTTCACCTTCTCCTTCTCCTTCTTCTGCTTCTTCTGATTCACCCTCCTGACTTCACCTTCTCCTTCTCCTTCTTCTACTTCTTCTGATTCACCCTCCTGATTTCACCTTCTCCTTCTCCTTCTTCTACTTCTTCTGCTTCACCCTCCAGACTTCACCTTCTCCTTCTCCTTCTTCTACTTCTGATTCACCCTCCAGACTTCAGCTTCTCCTTCTCCTTCTTCTGTTTCTTCTGATTCACCCTCCAGACTTCACCTTCTCCTTCTCCTTCTTCTGCTTCTTCTGATTCACCCTCCTGACTTCACCTTCTCCTTCTCCTTCTTCTGCTTCTTCTGATTCACCCTCCAGACTTCACCTTCTCCTTCTCCTTCTTCTACTTCTTCTGATTCACCCTCCAGACTTCACCTTCTCCTTTTACTTCTTCTGCTTCTTCTGATTCACCCTCCAGACTTCACCTTCTCCTTCTCCTTCTTCTGCTTCTTCTGATTCACCCTCCAGACTTCACCTTCTCCTTCTCCTTCTTCTGCTTCTTCTGATTCACCCTCCAGATTTCATCTTCTCCTTCTCCTTCTTCTACTTCTTCTGATTCACCCGCCAGACTTCACCTTCTCCTTCTCCTTCTTCTGCTTCTTCTGATTCACCCTCCAGACTTCACCTTCTCCTTCTCCTTCGTCTACTTCTTCTGATTCACCCTCCAGACTACACCTTCTTCTTCTCCTTCTTCTACTTCTTCTGCTGCGCCCTCCAGACTTCACCTTCTCCTTCTCCTTCTTCTGCTTCTTCTGCTTCACCCTCCTGACTTCACCTTCTCCTTCTCCTTCTTCTACTTCTTCTGCTTCACCCCCCTGACTTCACCTTCTCCTTCTCCTTCTTCTGCTTCTTCTGATTCACCCTCCAGACTTCACCTTCTCCTTCTCCTTCTTCTGCTTCTTCTGATTCACCCTCCTGACTTCACCTTCTCCTTCTCCTTCTTCTGCTTCTTCTGATTCACCCTCCAGACTTCACCTTCTCCTTCTCCTTCTTCTGCTTCTTCTGATTCACCCTCCAGACTTCACCTTCTCCTTCTCCTTCTTCTGCTTCTTCTGATTCACCCTCCAGACCTCACCTTCTCCTTCTCCTTCTTCTACTTCTTCTGATTCACCCTCCAGATTTCATCTTCTCCTTCTCCTTCTTCTGCTTCTTCTGATTCACCCTCCAGACTTCACCTTCTCCTTCTCCTTCTTCTGCTTCTTCTGATTCACCCTCCAGACTTCACCTTCTCCTTCTCCTTCTTCTATTCTTCTGATTCACCCTCCAGACTTCACCTTCTCCTTCTCCTTCTTCTACTTCTTCTGATTCACCCTCCAGTCTTCACCTTCTCCTTCTTCTGCTTCTTCTGCTTCACCCTCCAGACTACACCTTCTCCTTCTCTTTCTTCTGCTTCTTCTGATTCACCCTCCAGACTTCACCTTCTCCTTCTCCTTCTTCTGATTCTTCTGATTCACCCTCCAGACTTCACCTTCTCCTTCTCCTTCTTCTGCTTCTTCTGATTCACCCTCCTGACTTCACCTTCTCCTTCTCCTTCTTCTCCTTCTTCTGATTCACCCTCCTGACTTCACCTTCTCCTTCTCCTTCTTCTACTTCTTCTGCTTCACCCTCCAGACTTCACCTTCTCCTTCTCCTTCTTCTACTTCTTCTGATTCACCCTCCAGACTTCACCTTCTCCTTCTCCTTCTTCTGCTTCTCCTGATTCACCCTCCAGACTTCACCTTCTCCTTCTCCTTCTTCTGCTTCTTCTGATTCACCCTCCTGACTTCACCTTCTCCTTCTCCTTCTTCTGCTTCTTCTAATTCACCCTCCAGACTTCACCTTTTCCTTCTCCTTCTTCTACTTCTTCTGATTCACCCTCCAGACTTCACCTTCTCCTTCTACTTCTTCTGCTTCTTCTGATTCACCCTCCAGACTTCACCTTCTCCTTCTCCTTCTTCTGCTTCTTCTGATTCACCCTCCAGACTTCACCTTCTCCTTCTCCTTCTTCTGCTTCTTCTGATTCACCCTCCAGACTTCACCTTCTCCTTCTCCTTCTTCTACTTCTTCTGATTCACCCGCCAGACTTCACCTTCTCCTTCTCCTTCTTCTGCTTCTTCTGATT
The DNA here is from genome assembly GCF_052327205.1 of Somniosus microcephalus. Classification (NCBI taxonomy): domain Eukaryota; kingdom Metazoa; phylum Chordata; class Chondrichthyes; order Squaliformes; family Somniosidae; genus Somniosus; species Somniosus microcephalus. The sequence goes on from NW_028225863.1 coordinate 61,037, forward strand.
CACTCTCCAGACTTCACCTTCTCCTTCTCCTTCGTCTACTTCTTCTGATTCACCCTCCAGACTACACCTTCTTCTTCTCCTTCTTCTACTTCTTCTGATTCACCCTCCAGACTTCACCTTCTCCTTCTCCTTCTTCTGCTTCTTCTGATTCACCCTCCAGACTTCACCTTCTCCTTCTCCTTCTTCTACTTCTTCTGATTCACCCTCCAGACTTCACCTTCTCCTTCTCCTTCTTCTACTTCTTCTGATTCACCCTCCAAACTTCACCTTCTCCTTCTCCTTCTTCTACTTCTTCTGCTTCTCCCTCCAGACTTCACCTTCTCCTTCTCCTTCTTCTGCTTCTTCTGATTCACCTTCCAGACTTCACCTTCTCCTTCTCCTTCTTCTGCTTCTTCTGACTCACTCTCCTGACTTCACCTTCTCCTTCTCCTTCTTCTGCTTCTTCTGATTCACCCTCCAGACTTCACCTTCTCCTTCTCCTTCTTCTACTTCTTCTGATTCACCCTCCAGACTTCACCATCTCCTTCTCCTTCTTCTGCTTCTTCTGATTCACATTCCAGACTTCACCTTCTCCTTCTCCTTCTACTGCTTCTTCTGATTCACCCTCCAGACTTCACCTTCTCCTTCTCCTTCTTCTGCTTCTTCTGATACACCCTCCAGACTTCACCTTCTCCTTCTCCTTCTTCTGCTTCTTCTGATTCACCCTTCAGACTTCACCTTCTCCTTCTCCTTCTTCTGCTTCTTCTGATTCACCCTCCAGACTTCATCTTCTCCTTCTCCTTCTTCTACTTCTTCTGATTCAACCTCCAGACTTCACCTTCTCCTTCTCCTTCTTCTACTTCTTCTGATTCACCCTCCAGGCTTCACCTTCTCCTTCTCCTTCTTCTGCGTCTTCTGATTCACCCTCCAGACTTCATCTTCTCCTTCTCCTTCTTCTACTTCTTCTGATTCACCCTCCAGACTTCACCTTCTCCTTCTCCTTCTTCTACTTCTTCTGAATCATCCTCCAGACTTCACCTTCTCCTTCTCCTTCTTCTGCTTCTTCTGATTCACCCTCCAGACTTCACCTTCTCCTTCTCCTTCTTCTGCTTCTTCTGATTCACCCTCCAGACTTCACCTTCTCCTTCTCCTTCTTCTGCTTCTTCTGATTCACCCTTCAGACTTCACCTTCTCCTTCTCCTTCTTCTGCTTCTTCTGATTCACCCTCCAGACTTCACCTTCTCCTTCTCCTTCTTCTACTTCTTCTGATTCACCCTCCAGACTTCATCTTCTCCTTCTCCTTCTTCTGCTTTTTCTGATTCACCCTCCAGACTTCACCTTCTCCTTCTCCTTCTTCTGCTTCTTCTGATTCCCCCCCCAGTCTTCGCCTTCTCCTTCTCCTTCTTCTACTTCTTCTGATTCACCCTCCAGACTTCACCTTCTCCTTCTCCTTCTTCTACTTCTTCTGATTCACCCTCCAGTCTTCACCTTCTCCTTCTCCTTCTTCTGCTTCATCTGACTCACACTCCAGACTTCACCTTCTCCTTCTCCTTCTTCTGTTGCTTCCGATTCACCCTCCTGACTTCACCTTCTCCTTCTCCTTCTTCTGCTTCTTCTGATTCACCCTCCAGACTTCACCTTCTCCTTCTCCTTCTTCTGCTTCTTCTGCTTCACCCTCCAGACTTCACCTTCTCCTTCTCCTTCTACTGCTTCTTCTGCTTCACCCTCCTGACTTCACCTTCTCCTTCTCCTTCTTCTACTTCTTCTGATTCACCCTCCAGACTTCACCTTCTCCTTCTCCTTCTTCTGCTTCTTCTGCTTCACCCTCCAGACTTCACCTTCTCCTTCTCCTTCTTCTGCTTCTTCTGATTCTCCCTCCTGAATTCACCTTCTCCTTCTCCTTCTTCTGCTTCTTCTGATTCACTTTCCAGACTTCACCTTCTCCTTCTCCTTCTTCTGCTTCTTCTGATTCACCCTCCAGACTTCACCTTCTCCTTCTCCTTCTTCTGCTTCTTCTGATTCACGCTCCAGACCTCACCTTCTCCTTCTCCTTCTACTTCTTCTGATTCACCCTCCAGACTTCACCTTCTCCTTCTCCTTCTTCTGCTTCTTCTGATTCACCCTCCAGACTTCACCTTCTACTTCTCCTTCTTCTGCTTCTTCTGATTCACCCTCCAGACTTCACCTTCTCCTTCTCCTTCTTCTGCTTCTTCTGATTCACCCTTCAGACTTCACCTTCTCCTTCTCCTTCTTCTGCTTCTTCTGATTCACCCTCCAGACCTCACCTTCTCCTTCTCCTTCTTCTACTTCTTCTGATTCACCCTCCAGACTTCATCTTCTCCTTCTCCTTCTTCTGCTTTTTCTGATTCACCCTCCAGACTTCACCTTCTCCTTCTCCTTCTTCTGCTTCTTCTGATTCCCCCCCCAGTCTTCGCCTTCTCCTTCTCCTTCTTCTACTTCTTCTGATTCACCCTCCAGACTTCACCTTCTCCTTCTCCTTCTTCTACTTCTTCTGATTCACCCTCCAGTCTTCACCTTCTCCTTCTCCTTCTTCTGCTTCATCTGACTCACACTCCAGACTTCATCTTCTCCTTCTCCTTCTTCTGCTTCTTCCGATTCACCCTCCTGACTTCACCTTCTCCTTCTCCTTCTTCTGCTTCTTCTGATTCACCCTCCAGACTTCACCTTCTCCTTCTCCTTCTTCTGCTTCTTCTGCTTCACCCTCCAGACTTCACCTTCTCCTTCTCCTTCTACTGCTTCTTCTGCTTCACCCTCCTGACTTCACCTTCTCCTTCTCCTTCTTCTACTTCTTCTGATTCACCCTCCAGACTTCACCTTCTCCTTCTCCTTCTTCTGCTTCTTCTGCTTCACCCTCCAGACTTCACCTTCTCCTTCTCCTTCTTCTGCTTCTTCTGATTCTCCCTCCTGACTTCACCTTCTCCTTCTCCTTCTTCTGCTTCTTCTGATTCACTTTCCAGACTTCACCTTCTCCTTCTCCTTCTTCTGCTTCTTCTGATTCACCCTCCAGACTTCACCTTCTCCTTCTCCTTCTTCTGCTTCTTCTGATTCACCCTCCAGACCTCACCTTCTCCTTCTCCTTCTTCGACTTCTTCTGATTCACCCTCCAGACTTCATCTTCTCCTTCTCCTTCTTCTGCTTCTTCTGATTCACCCTCCAGACTTCACCTTCTCCTTCTCTTTCTTCTGCTTCTTCTGATTCACCCTCCAGACTTCACCTTCTCCTTCTCCTTCTTCTGATTCTTCTGATTCACCCTCCAGACTTCACCTTCTCCTTCTCCTTCTTCTGCTTCTTCTGATTCACTCTCCTGACTTCACCTTCTCCTTCTCCTTCTTCTACTTCTTCTGATTCACCCTCCTGACTTCACCTTCCCCTTCTCCTTCTTCTACTTCTTCTGCTTCACCCTCCAGACTTCACCTTCTCCTTCTCCTTCTTCTACTTCTTCTGATACACCCTCCAGACTTCACCTTCTCCTTCTCCTTCTTCTGCTTCTTCTGATTCACCCTCCAGACTTCCGCTTCTCCTTCTCCTTATTCTGCTTCTTCTGATTCACCCTCCAGGCTTCACCTTCTCCTTCTCCTTCTTCTGCTTCTTCTGCTTCACCCTCCAGACTTCACCTTCTCCTTCTCCTTCTTCTGCTTCTTCTGATTCACCCTCCAGACTTCACCTTCTCCTTCTCCTTCTTCTACTTCTTCTGATTCACCCTCCAGATTTCATCTTCTCCTTCTCCTTCTTCTGCTTCTTCTGATTCACCCTCCAGACATCACCTTCTCCTTCTCCTTCTTCTGCTTCTTCTGATTCACCCTCCAGACTTCACCTTCTCCTTCTCCTTCTTCTACTTCTTCTGATTCACCCTCCAGACTTCACCTTCTCCTTCTCCTTCTTCTACTTCTTCTGATTCACCCTTCAGACTTCACCTTCTCCTTCTCCTTTTCTGCTTCTTCTGATTCACCCTCCAGACCTCACCTTCACCTTCTCCTTCTTCTACTTCTTCTGATTCACCCTCCTAACTTCACCTTCTCCTTCTCCTTCTTCTGCTTCTTCTGATTCTCCCTCCTGACTTCACCTTCTCCTTCTCCTTCTTCTGCTTCTTCTGATTCACTTTCCAGACTTCACCTTCTCCTTCTCCTTCTTCTGCTTCTTCTGATTCACCCTCCAGACTTCACCTTCTCCTTCTCCTTCTTCTGCTTCTTCTGATTCACCCTCCAGACCTCAAGTTCTCCTTCTCCTTCTTCTACTTCTTCTGATTCACCCTCCAGACTTCATCTTCTCCTTCTCCTTCTTCTGCTTCTTCTGATTCACCCTCCAGACTTCACCTTCTCCTTCTCTTTCTTCTGCTTCTTCTGATTCACCCTCCAGACTTCACCTTCTCCTTCTCCTTCTTCTGATTCTTCTGATTCACCCTCCAGACTTCACCTTCTCCTTCTCCTTCTTCTGCTTCTTCTGATTCACTCTCCTGACTTCACCTTCTCCTTCTCCTTCTTCTACTTCTTCTGATTCACCCTCCTGACTTCACCTTCTCCTTCTCCTTCTTCTACTTCTTCTGCTTCACCCTCCAGACTTCACCTTCTCCTTCTCCTTCTTCTACTTCTTCTGATTCACCCTCCAGACTTCACCTTCTCCTTCTCCTTCTTCTGCTTCTTCTGGTTCACCCTCCAGACTTCACCTTCTCCTTCTCCTTATTCTGCTTCTTCTGATTCACCCTCCAGACTTCACCTTCTCCTTCTCCTTCTTCTGCTTCTTCTGCTTCACCCTCCAGACTTCACCTTCTCCTTCTCCTTCTTCTGCTTCTTCTGATTCACCCTCCAGACTTCACCTTCTCCTTCTCCTTCTTCTACTTCTTCTGATTCACTCTCCAGATTTCATCTTCTCCTTCTCCTTCTTCTGCTTCTTCTGATTCACCCTCCAGACATCACCTCCTCCTTCTCCTTCTTCTGCTTCTTCTGATTCACCCTCCAGACTTCAACATCTCCTTCTCCTTCTTCTACTTCTTCTGATTCACCCTCCAGACTTCACCTTCTCCTTCTCCTTATTCTACTTCTTCTGATTCACCCTTCAGACTTCACCTTCTCCTTCTCCTTCTTCTGCTTCTTCTGATTCACACTCCAGACCTCAACTTCTCCTTCTCCTTCTTCTACTTCTTCTGATTCACCCTCCAGACTTCATCTTCTCCGTCTCCTTCTTCTGCTTCTTCTGATTCACCCTCCAGACTTCACCTTCTCCTTCTCCTTCTTCTGCTTCTTCTGATTCACCCTCCAGACTTCGCCTTCTCCTTCTCCTTCTTCTACTTCTTCTGATTCACCCTCCAGACTTCACCTTCTCCTTCTCTTTCTTCTACTTCTTCTGATTCATCCTCAGTCTTCACCTTCTCCATCTCCTTCTTCTGCTTCTTCTGATTCACCCTCCAGACTTCACCTTCTCCTTCTCCTTCTTCTGCTTCATCTGATTCACCCTCCTGACTTCACCTTCTCCTTCTCCTTCTTCTGCTTCTTCTGATTCACCCTCCAGACTTCACCTTCTCCTTCTCCTTCTTCTACTTCTTCTGATTCACCCTCCAGACTTCGCCTTCTCCTTCTACTTCTTCTGCTTCTTCTGATTCACCCTCCAGACTTCACCTTCTCCTTCTCCTTATTCTGCTTCTTCTGATTCACCCTCCAGACTTCACCTTCTCCTTCTCCTTCGTCTACTTCTTCTGATTCACCCTCCAGACTACACCTTCTCCTTCTCCTTCTTCTACTTCTTCTGATTCACCCTCCAGACTTCACCTTCTCCTTCTCGTTCTTCTGCTTCTTCTGATTCACCCTCCAGACTTCACCTTCTCCTTCTCCTTCTTCTACTTCTTCTGATTCACCCTCCAGACTTCACCTTCTCCTTCTCCTTCTTCTGATTCACCCTCCAGACTTCACCTTCTCCTTCTCCTTCTTCTACTTCTTCTGCTTCTCCCTCCAGACTTCACCTTCTCCTTCTCCTTCTTCTGCTTCTTCTGATTCACCCTCCAGACTTCACCTCCTCCTTCTCCTTCTTCTACTTCTTCTGATTCACCCTCCAGACATCACCTTCTCCTTCTCCTTCTTCTACTTCTTCTGATTCACCCTCCAGACTTCACCTTCTCCTTCTCCTTCTTCTACTTCTTCTGATTCACCCTCCTGACTTCACCTTCTCCTTCTCCTTCTTCTGCTTCTTCTGCTTCACCCTCCAGACTTCACCTTCTCGTTCTCTTTCTTCTGCTTCTTCTGCTTCACCCTCCAGACTTCACCTTCTCCTTCTCCTTCTTCTACTTCTTCTGATTCACCCTCCAGACTTCACCTTCTCCTTCTCCTTCTTCTACTTCTTCTGATTCACCCTTCAGACTTCACCTTCTCCTTCTCCTTTTCTGCTTCTTCTGATTCACCCTCCAGACCTCACCTTCACCTTCTCCTTCTTCTACTTCTTCTGATTCACCCTCCTAACTTCACCTTCTCCTTCTCCTTCTTCTGCTTCTTCTGATTCTCCCTCCTGACTTCACCTTCTCCTTCTCCTTCTTCTGCTTCTTCTGATTCACTTTCCAGACTTCACCTTCTCCTTCTCCTTCTTCTGCTTCTTCTGATTCACCCTCCAGACTTCACCTTCTCCTTCTCCTTCTTCTGCTTCTTCTGATTCACCCTCCAGACCTCACGTTCTCCTTCTCCTTCTTCTACTTCTTCTGATTCACCCTCCAGACTTCATCTTCTCCTTCTCCTTCTTCTACTTCTTCTGATTCACCCTCCAGACTTCACCTTCTCCTTCTCCTTCTTCTACTTCTTCTGAATCACCCTCCAGACTTCACCTTCTCCTTCTCCTTCTTCTGCTTCTTCTGATTCACCCTCCAGACTTCACCTTCTCCTTCTCCTTCTTCTGCTTCTTCTGATTCACCCTCCAGACTTCACCTTCTCCTTCTCCTTCTTCTGCTTCTTCTGATTCACCCTTCAGACTTCACCTTCTCCTTCTCCTTCTTCTGCTTCTTCTGATTCACCCTCCAGACTTCACCTTCTCCTTCTCCTTCTTCTACTTCTTCTGATTCACCCTCCAGACTTCATCTTCTCCTTCGCCTTCTTCTGCTTTTTCTGATTCACCCTCCAGACTTCACCTTCTCCTTCTCCTTCTTCTGCTTCTTCTGATTCCCCCCCCAGTCTTCGCCTTCTCCTTCTCCTTCTTCTACTTCTTCTGATTCACCCTCCAGACTTCACCTTCTCCTTCTCCTTCTTCTACTTCTTCTGATTCACCCTCCAGACTTCACCTTCTCCTTCTCCTTCTTCTGCTTCTTCTGCTTCACCCTCCAGACTTCACCTTCTCCTTCTCCTTCTACTGCTTCTTCTGCTTCACCCTCCTGACTTCACCTTCTCCTTCTCCTTCTTCTACTTCTTCTGATTCACCCTCCAGACTTCACCTTCTCCTTCTCCTTCTTCTGCTTCTTCTGCTTCACCCTCCAGACTTCACCTTCTCCTTCTCCTTCTTCTGATTCTTCTGATTCACCCTCCAGACTTCACCTTCTCCTTCTCCTTCTTCTGCTTCTTCTGATTCACTCTCCTGACTTCACCTTCTCCTTCTCCTTCTTCTACTTCTTCTGATTCACCCTCCTGACTTCACCTTCCCCTTCTCCTTCTTCTACTTCTTCTGCTTCACCCTCCAGACTTCACCTTCTCCTTCTCCTTCTTCTACTTCTTCTGATACACCCTCCAGACTTCACCTTCTCCTTCTCCTTCTTCTGCTTCTTCTGATTCACCCTCCAGACTTCCGCTTCTCCTTCTCCTTATTCTGCTTCTTCTGATTCACCCTCCAGGCTTCACCTTCTCCTTCTCCTTCTTCTGCTTCTTCTGCTTCACCCTCCAGACTTCACCTTCTCCTTCTCCTTCTTCTGCTTCTTCTGATTCACCCTCCAGACTTCACCTTCTCCTTCTCCTTCTTCTACTTCTTCTGATTCACCCTCCAGATTTCATCTTCTCCTTCTCCTTCTTCTGCTTCTTCTGATTCACCCTCCAGACATCACCTTCTCCTTCTCCTTCTTCTGCTTCTTCTGATTCACCCTCCAGACTTCACCTTCTCCTTCTCCTTCTTCTACTTCTTCTGATTCACCCTCCAGACTTCACCTTCTCCTTCTCCTTCTTCTACTTCTTCTGATTCACCCTTCAGACTTCACCTTCTCCTTCTCCTTTTCTGCTTCTTCTGATTCACCCTCCAGACCTCACCTTCACCTTCTCCTTCTTCTACTTCTTCTGATTCACCCTCCTAACTTCACCTTCTCCTCATCCTTCTTCTGCTTCTTCTGATTCTCCCTCCTGACTTCACCTTCTCCTTCTCCTTCTTCTGCTTCTTCTGATTCACTTTCCAGACTTCACCTTCTCCTTCTCCTTCTTCTGCTTCTTCTGATTCACCCTCCAGACTTCACCTTCTCCTTCTCCTTCTTCTGCTTCTTCTGATTCACCCTCCAGACCTCAAGTTCTCCTTCTCCTTCTTCTACTTCTTCTGATTCACCCTCCAGACTTCATCTTCTCCTTCTCCTTCTTCTGCTTCTTCTGATTCACCCTCCAGACTTCACCTTCTCCTTCTCTTTCTTCTGCTTCTTCTGATTCACCCTCCAGACTTCACCTTCTCCTTCTCCTTCTTCTGATTCTTCTGATTCACCCTCCAGACTTCACCTTCTCCTTCTCCTTCTTCTGCTTCTTCTGATTCACTCTCCTGACTTCACCTTCTCCTTCTCCTTCTTCTACTTCTTCTGATTCACCCTCCTGACTTCACCTTCTCCTTCTCCTTCTTCTACTTCTTCTGCTTCACCCTCCAGACTTCACCTTCTCCTTCTCCTTCTTCTACTTCTTCTGATTCACCCTCCAGACTTCACCTTCTCCTTCTCCTTCTTCTGCTTCTTCTGGTTCACCCTCCAGACTTCACCTTCTCCTTCTCCTTATTCTGCTTCTTCTGATTCACCCTCCAGACTTCACCTTCTCCTTCTCCTTCTTCTGCTTCTTCTGCTTCACCCTCCAGACTTCACCTTCTCCTTCTCCTTCTTCTGCTTCTTCTGATTCACCCTCCAGACTTCACCTTCTCCTTCTCCTTCTTCTACTTCTTCTGATTCACTCTCCAGATTTCATCTTCTCCTTCTCCTTCTTCTGCTTCTTCTGATTCACCCTCCAGACATCACCTCCTCCTTCTCCTTCTTCTGCTTCTTCTGATTCACCCTCCAGACTTCAACTTCTCCTTCTCCTTCTTCTACTTCTTCTGATTCACCCTCCAGACTTCACCTTCTCCTTCTCCTTATTCTACTTCTTCTGATTCACCCTTCAGACTTCACCTTCTCCTTCTCCTTCTTCTGCTTCTTCTGATTCACCCTCCAGACCTCAACTTCTCCTTCTCCTTCTTCTACTTCTTCTGATTCACCCTCCAGACTTCATCTTCTCCGTCTCCTTCTTCTGCTTCTTCTGATTCACCCTCCAGACTTCACCTTCTCCTTCTCCTTCTTCTGCTTCTTCTGATTCACCCTCCAGACTTCGCCTTCTCCTTCTCCTTCTTCTACTTCTTCTGATTCACCCTCCAGACTTCACCTTCTCCTTCTCTTTCTTCTACTTCTTCTGATTCATCCTCAGTCTTCACCTTCTCCATCTCCTTCTTCTGCTTCTTCTGATTCACCCTCCAGACTTCACCTTCTCCTTCTCCTTCTTCTGCTTCATCTGATTCACCCTCCTGACTTCACCTTCTCCTTCTCCTTCTTCTGCTTCTTCTGATTCACCCTCCAGACTTCACCTTCTCCTTCTCCTTCTTCTACTTCTTCTGATTCACCCTCCAGACTTCGCCTTCTCCTTCTACTTCTTCTGCTTCTTCTGATTCACCCTCCAGACTTCACCTTCTCCTTCTCCTTATTCTGCTTCTTCTGATTCACCCTCCAGACTTCACCTTCTCCTTCTCCTTCGTCTACTTCTTCTGATTCACCCTCCAGACTACACCTTCTCCTTCTCCTTCTTCTACTTCTTCTGATTCACCCTCCAGACTTCACCTTCTCCTTCTCCTTCTTCTGCTTCTTCTGATTCACCCTCCAGACTTCACCTTCTCCTTCTCCTTCTTCTACTTCTTCTGATTCACCCTCCAGACTTCACCTTCTCCTTCTCCTTCTTCTGATTCACCCTCCAGACTTCACCTTCTCCTTCTCCTTCTTCTACTTCTTCTGCTTCTCCCTCCAGACTTCACCTTCTCCTTCTCCTTCTTCTGCTTCTTCTGATTCACCCTCCAGACTTCACCTCCTCCTTCTCCTTCTTCTACTTCTTCTGATTCACCCTCCAGACATCACCTTCTCCTTCTCCTTCTTCTACTTCTTCTGATTCACCCTCCAGACTTCACCTTCTCCTTCTCCTTCTTCTACTTCTTCTGATTCACCCTCCTGACTTCACCTTCTCCTTCTCCTTCTTCTGCTTCTTCTGCTTCACCCTCCAGACTTCACCTTCTCGTTCTCTTTCTTCTGCTTCTTCTGCTTCACCCTCCAGACTTCACCTTCTCCTTCTCCTTCTTCTACTTCTTCTGATTCACCCTCCAGACTTCACCTTCTCCTTCTCCTTCTTCTACTTCTTCTGATTCACCCTTCAGACTTCACCTTCTCCTTCTCCTTTTCTGCTTCTTCTGATTCACCCTCCAGACCTCACCTTCACCTTCTCCTTCTTCTACTTCTTCTGATTCACCCTCCTAACTTCACCTTCTCCTTCTCCTTCTTCTGCTTCTTCTGATTCTCCCTCCTGACTTCACCTTCTCCTTCTCCTTCTTCTGCTTCTTCTGATTCACTTTCCAGACTTCACCTTCTCCTTCTCCTTCTTCTGCTTCTTCTGATTCACCCTCCAGACTTCACCTTCTCCTTCTCCTTCTTCTGCTTCTTCTGATTCACCCTCCAGACCTCACGTTCTCCTTCTCCTTCTTCTACTTCTTCTGATTCACCCTCCAGACTTCATCTTCTCCTTCTCCTTCTTCTACTTCTTCTGATTCACCCTCCAGACTTCACCTTCTCCTTCTCCTTCTTCTACTTCTTCTGAATCACCCTCCAGACTTCACCTTCTCCTTCTCCTTCTTCTGCTTCTTCTGATTCACCCTCCAGACTTCACCTTCTCCTTCTCCTTCTTCTGCTTCTTCTGATTCACCCTCCAGACTTCACCTTCTCCTTCTCCTTCTTCTGCTTCTTCTGATTCACCCTTCAGACTTCACCTTCTCCTTCTCCTTCTTCTGCTTCTTCTGATTCACCCTCCAGACTTCACCTTCTCCTTCTCCTTCTTCTACTTCTTCTGATTCACCCTCCAGACTTCATCTTCTCCTTCTCCTTCTTCTGCTTTTTCTGATTCACCCTCCAGACTTCACCTTCTCCTTCTCCTTCTTCTGCTTCTTCTGATTCCCCCCCCAGTCTTCGCCTTCTCCTTCTCCTTCTTCTACTTCTTCTGATTCACCCTCCAGACTTCACCTTCTCCTTCTCCTTCTTCTACTTCTTCTGATTCACCCTCCAGTCTTCACCTTCTCCTTCTCCTTCTTCTGCTTCATCTGACTCACACTCCAGACTTCACCTTCTCCTTCTCCTTCTTCTGTTGCTTCCGATTCACCCTCCTGACTTCACCTTCTCCTTCTCCTTCTTCTGCTTCTTCTGATTCACCCTCCAGACTTCACCTTCTCCTTCTCCTTCTTCTGCTTCTTCTGCTTCACCCTCCAGACTTCACCTTCTCCTTCTCCTTCTACTGCTTCTTCTGCTTCACCCTCCTGACTTCACCTTCTCCTTCTCCTTCTTCTACTTCTTCTGATTCACCCTCCAGACTTCACCTTCTCCTTCTCCTTCTTCTGCTTCTTCTGCTTCACCCTCCAGACTTCACCTTCTCCTTCTCCTTCTTCTGCTTCTTCTGATTCTCCCTCCTGAATTCACCTTCTCCTTCTCCTTCTTCTGCTTCTTCTGATTCACTTTCCAGACTTCACCTTCTCCTTCTCCTTCTTCTGCTTCTTCTGATTCACCCTCCAGACTTCACCTTCTCCTTCTCCTTCTTCTGCTTCTTCTGATTCACGCTCCAGACCTCACCTTCTCCTTCTCCTTCTACTTCTTCTGATTCACCCTCCAGACTTCACCTTCTCCTTCTCCTTCTTCTGCTTCTTCTGATTCACCCTCCAGACTTCACCTTCTCCTTCTCCTTCTTCTGATTCACCCTCCAGACTTCACCTTCTCCTTCTCCTTCTTCTACTTCTTCTGCTTCTCCCTCCAGACTTCACCTTCTCCTTCTCCTTCTTCTGCTTCTTCTGATTCACCCTCCAGACTTCACCTCCTCCTTCTCCTTCTTCTACTTCTTCTGATTCACCCTCCAGACATCACCTTCTCCTTCTCCTTCTTCTACTTCTTCTGATTCACCCTCCAGACTTCACCTTCTCCTTCTCCTTCTTCTACTTCTTCTGATTCACCCTCCTGACTTCAGCTTCTCCTTCTCCTTCTTCTGCTTCTTCTGCTTCACCCTCCAGACTTCACCTTCTCGTTCTCTTTCTTCTGCTTCTTCTGCTTCACCCTCCAGACTTCACCTTCTCCTTCTCCTTCTTCTACTTCTTCTGATTCACCCTCCAGACTTCACCTTCTCCTTCTCCTTCTTCTACTTCTTCTGATTCACCCTTCAGACTTCACCTTCTCCTTCTCCTTTTCTGCTTCTTCTGATTCACCCTCCAGACCTCACCTTCACCTTCTCCTTCTTCTACTTCTTCTGATTCACCCTCCTAACTTCACCTTCTCCTTCTCCTTCTTCTGCTTCTTCTGATTCTCCCTCCTGACTTCACCTTCTCCTTCTCCTTCTTCTGCTTCTTCTGATTCACTTTCCAGACTTCACCTTCTCCTTCTCCTTCTTCTGCTTCTTCTGATTCACCCTCCAGACTTCACCTTCTCCTTCTCCTTCTTCTGCTTCTTCTGATTCACCCTCCAGACCTCACGTTCTCCTTCTCCTTCTTCTACTTCTTCTGATTCACCCTCCAGACTTCATCTTCTCCTTCTCCTTCTTCTACTTCTTCTGATTCACCCTCCAGACTTCACCTTCTCCTTCTCCTTCTTCTACTTCTTCTGAATCACCCTCCAGACTTCACCTTCTCCTTCTCCTTCTTCTGCTTCTTCTGATTCACCCTCCAGACTTCACCTTCTCCTTCTCCTTCTTCTGCTTCTTCTGATTCACCCTCCAGACTTCACCTTCTCCTTCTCCTTCTTCTGCTTCTTCTGATTCACCCTTCAGACTTCACCTTCTCCTTCTCCTTCTTCTGCTTCTTCTGATTCACCCTCCAGACTTCACCTTCTCCTTCTCCTTCTTCTACTTCTTCTGATTCACCCTCCAGACTTCATCCTCTCCTTCTCCTTCTTCTGCTTTTTCTGATTCACCCTCCAGACTTCACCTTCTCCTTCTCCTTCTTCTGCTTCTTCTGATTCCCCCCCCAGTCTTCGCCTTCTCCTTCTCCTTCTTCTACTTCTTCTGATTCACCCTCCAGACTTCACCTTCTCCTTCTCCTTCTTCTACTTCTTCTGATTCACCCTCCAGTCTTCACCTTCTCCTTCTCCTTCTTCTGCTTCATCTGACTCACACTCCAGACTTCACCTTCTCCTTCTCCTTCTTCTGTTGCTTCCGATTCACCCTCCTGACTTCACCTTCTCCTTCTCCTTCTTCTGCTTCTTCTGATTCACCCTCCAGACTTCACCTTCTCCTTCTCCTTCTTCTGCTTCTTCTGCTTCACCCTCCAGACTTCACCTTCTCCTTCTCCTTCTACTGCTTCTTCTGCTTCACCCTCCTGACTTCACCTTCTCCTTCTCCTTCTTCTACTTCTTCTGATTCACCCTCCAGACTTCACCTTCTCCTTCTCCTTCTTCTGCTTCTTCTGCTTCACCCTCCAGACTTCACCTTCTCCTTCTCCTTCTTCTGCTTCTTCTGATTCTCCCTCCTGAATTCACCTTCTCCTTCTCCTTCTTCTGCTTCTTCTGATTCACTTTCCAGACTTCACCTTCTCCTTCTCCTTCTTCTGCTTCTTCTGATTCACCCTCCAGACTTCACCTTCTCCTTCTCCTTCTTCTGCTTCTTCTGATTCACGCTCCAGACCTCACCTTCTCCTTCTCCTTCTACTTCTTCTGATTCACCCTCCAGACTTCACCTTCTCCTTCTCCTTCTTCTGCTTCTTCTGATTCACCCTCCAGACTTCACCTTCTACTTCTCCTTCTTCTGCTTCTTCTGATTCACCCTCCAGACTTCACCTTCTCCTTCTCCTTCTTCTGCTTCTTCTGATTCACCCTTCAGACTTCACCTTCTCCTTCTCCTTCTTCTGCTTCTTCTGATTCACCCTCCAGACCTCACCTTCTCCTTCTCCTTCTTCTACTTCTTCTGATTCACCCTCCAGACTTCATCTTCTCCTTCTCCTTCTTCTGCTTTTTCTGATTCACCCTCCAGACTTCACCTTCTCCTTCTCCTTCTTCTGCTTCTTCTGATTCCCCCCCCAGTCTTCGCCTTCTCCTTCTCCTTCTTCTACTTCTTCTGATTCACCCTCCAGACTTCACCTTCTCCTTCTCCTTCTTCTACTTCTTCTGATTCACCCTCCAGTCTTCACCTTCTCCTTCTCCTTCTTCTGCTTCATCTGACTCACACTCCAGACTTCATCTTCTCCTTCTCCTTCTTCTGCTTCTTCCGATTCACCCTCCTGACTTCACCTTCTCCTTCTCCTTCTTCTGCTTCTTCTGATTCACCCTCCAGACTTCACCTTCTCCTTCTCCTTCTTCTGCTTCTTCTGCTTCACCCTCCAGACTTCACCTTCTCCTTCTCCTTCTACTGCTTCTTCTGCTTCACCCTCCTGACTTCACCTTCTCCTTCTCCTTCTTCTACTTCTTCTGATTCACCCTCCAGACTTCACCTTCTCCTTCTCCTTCTTCTGCTTCTTCTGCTTCACCCTCCAGACTTCACCTTCTCCTTCTCCTTCTTCTGCTTCTTCTGATTCTCCCTCCTGACTTCACCTTCTCCTTCTCCTTCTTCTGCTTCTTCTGATTCACTTTCCAGACTTCACCTTCTCCTTCTCCTTCTTCTGCTTCTTCTGATTCACCCTCCAGACTTCACCTTCTCCTTCTCCTTCTTCTGCTTCTTCTGATTCACCCTCCAGACCTCACCTTCTCCTTCTCCTTCTTCGACTTCTTCTGATTCACCCTCCAGACTTCATCTTCTCCTTCTCCTTCTTCTGCTTCTTCTGATTCACCCTCCAGACTTCACCTTCTCCTTCTCTTTCTTCTGCTTCTTCTGATTCACCCTCCAGACTTCACCTTCTCCTTCTCCTTCTTCTGATTCTTCTGATTCACCCTCCAGACTTCACCTTCTCCTTCTCCTTCTTCTGCTTCTTCTGATTCACTCTCCTGACTTCACCTTCTCCTTCTCCTTCTTCTACTTCTTCTGATTCACCCTCCTGACTTCACCTTCCCCTTCTCCTTCTTCTACTTCTTCTGCTTCACCCTCCAGACTTCACCTTCTCCTTCTCCTTCTTCTACTTCTTCTGATACACCCTCCAGACTTCACCTTCTCCTTCTCCTTCTTCTGCTTCTTCTGATTCACCCTCCAGACTTCCGCTTCTCCTTCTCCTTATTCTGCTTCTTCTGATTCACCCTCCAGGCTTCACCTTCTCCTTCTCCTTCTTCTGCTTCTTCTGCTTCACCCTCCAGACTTCACCTTCTCCTTCTCCTTCTTCTGCTTCTTCTGATTCACCCTCCAGACTTCACCTTCTCCTTCTCCTTCTTCTACTTCTTCTGATTCACCCTCCAGATTTCATCTTCTCCTTCTCCTTCTTCTGCTTCTTCTGATTCACCCTCCAGACATCACCTTCTCCTTCTCCTTCTTCTGCTTCTTCTGATTCACCCTCCAGACTTCACCTTCTCCTTCTCCTTCTTCTACTTCTTCTGATTCACCCTCCAGACTTCACCTTCTCCTTCTCCTTCTTCTACTTCTTCTGATTCACCCTTCAGACTTCACCTTCTCCTTCTCCTTTTCTGCTTCTTCTGATTCACCCTCCAGACCTCACCTTCACCTTCTCCTTCTTCTACTTCTTCTGATTCACCCTCCTAACTTCACCTTCTCCTTCTCCTTCTTCTGCTTCTTCTGATTCTCCCTCCTGACTTCACCTTCTCCTTCTCCTTCTTCTGCTTCTTCTGATTCACTTTCCAGACTTCACCTTCTCCTTCTCCTTCTTCTGCTTCTTCTGATTCACCCTCCAGACTTCACCTTCTCCTTCTCCTTCTTCTGCTTCTTCTGATTCACCCTCCAGACCTCAAGTTCTCCTTCTCCTTCTTCTACTTCTTCTGATTCACCCTCCAGACTTCATCTTCTCCTTCTCCTTCTTCTGCTTCTTCTGATTCACCCTCCAGACTTCACCTTCTCCTTCTCTTTCTTCTGCTTCTTCTGATTCACCCTCCAGACTTCACCTTCTCCTTCTCCTTCTTCTGATTCTTCTGATTCACCCTCCAGACTTCACCTTCTCCTTCTCCTTCTTCTGCTTCTTCTGATTCACTCTCCTGACTTCACCTTCTCCTTCTCCTTCTTCTACTTCTTCTGATTCACCCTCCTGACTTCACCTTCTCCTTCTCCTTCTTCTACTTCTTCTGCTTCACCCTCCAGACTTCACCTTCTCCTTCTCCTTCTTCTACTTCTTCTGATTCACCCTCCAGACTTCACCTTCTCCTTCTCCTTCTTCTGCTTCTTCTGGTTCACCCTCCAGACTTCACCTTCTCCTTCTCCTTATTCTGCTTCTTCTGATTCACCCTCCAGACTTCACCTTCTCCTTCTCCTTCTTCTGCTTCTTCTGCTTCACCCTCCAGACTTCACCTTCTCCTTCTCCTTCTTCTGCTTCTTCTGATTCACCCTCCAGACTTCACCTTCTCCTTCTCCTTCTTCTACTTCTTCTGATTCACTCTCCAGATTTCATCTTCTCCTTCTCCTTCTTCTGCTTCTTCTGATTCACCCTCCAGACATCACCTCCTCCTTCTCCTTCTTCTGCTTCTTCTGATTCACCCTCCAGACTTCAACTTCTCCTTCTCCTTCTTCTACTTCTTCTGATTCACCCTCCAGACTTCACCTTCTCCTTCTCCTTCTTCTACTTCTTCTGATTCACCCTTCAGACTTCACCTTCTCCTTCTCCTTCTTCTGCTTCTTCTGATTCACCCTCCAGACCTCAACTTCTCCTTCTCCTTCTTCTACTTCTTCTGATTCACCCTCCAGACTTCATCTTCTCCGTCTCCTTCTTCTGCTTCTTTTGATTCACCCTCCAGACTTCACCTTCTCCTTCTCCTTCTTCTGCTTCTTCTGATTCACCCTCCAGACTTCGCCTTCTCCTTCTCCTTCTTCTACTTCTTCTGATTCACCCTCCAGACTTCACCTTCTCCTTCTCTTTCTTCTACTTCTTCTGATTCATCCTCAGTCTTCACCTTCTCCATCTCCTTCTTCTGCTTCTTCTGATTCACCCTCCAGACTTCACCTTCTCCTTCTCCTTCTTCTGCTTCATCTGATTCACCCTCCTGACTTCACCTTCTCCTTCTCCTTCTTCTGCTTCTTCTGATTCACCCTCCAGACTTCACCTTCTCCTTCTCCTTCTTCTACTTCTTCTGATTCACCCTCCAGACTTCGCCTTCTCCTTCTACTTCTTCTGCTTCTTCTGATTCACCCTCCAGACTTCACCTTCTCCTTCTCCTTATTCTGCTTCTTCTGATTCACCCTCCAGACTTCACCTTCTCCTTCTCCTTCGTCTACTTCTTCTGATTCACCCTCCAGACTACACCTTCTCCTTCTCCTTCTTCTACTTCTTCTGATTCACCCTCCAGACTTCACCTTCTCCTTCTCCTTCTTCTGCTTCTTCTGATTCACCCTCCAGACTTCACCTTCTCCTTCTCCTTCTTCTACTTCTTCTGATTCACCCTCCAGACTTCACCTTCTCCTTCTCCTTCTTCTGATTCACCCTCCAGACTTCACCTTCTCCTTCTCCTTCTTCTACTTCTTCTGCTTCTCCCTCCAGACTTCACCTTCTCCTTCTCCTTCTTCTGCTTCTTCTGATTCACCCTCCAGACTTCACCTCCTCCTTCTCCTTCTTCTACTTCTTCTGATTCACCCTCCAGACATCACCTTCTCCTTCTCCTTCTTCTACTTCTTCTGATTCACCCTCCAGACTTCACCTTCTCCTTCTCCTTCTTCTACTTCTTCTGATTCACCCTCCTGACTTCACCTTCTCCTTCTCCTTCTTCTGCTTCTTCTGCTTCACCCTCCAGACTTCACCTTCTCGTTCTCTTTCTTCTGCTTCTTCTGCTTCACCCTCCAGACTTCACCTTCTCCTTCTCCTTCTTCTACTTCTTCTGATTCACCCTCCAGACTTCACCTTCTCCTTCTCCTTCTTCTACTTCTTCTGATTCACCCTTCAGACTTCACCTTCTCCTTCTCCTTTTCTGCTTCTTCTGATTCACCCTCCAGACCTCACCTTCACCTTCTCCTTCTTCTACTTCTTCTGATTCACCCTCCTAACTTCACCTTCTCCTTCTCCTTCTTCTGCTTCTTCTGATTCTCCCTCCTGACTTCACCTTCTCCTTCTCCTTCTTCTGCTTCTTCTGATTCACTTTCCAGACTTCACCTTCTCCTTCTCCTTCTTCTGCTTCTTCTGATTCACCCTCCAGACTTCACCTTCTCCTTCTCCTTCTTCTGCTTCTTCTGATTCACCCTCCAGACCTCACGTTCTCCTTCTCCTTCTTCTACTTCTTCTGATTCACCCTCCAGACTTCATCTTCTCCTTCTCCTTCTTCTGCTTCTTCTGATTCACCCTCCAGACTTCACCTTCTCCTTCTCTTTCTTCTGCTTCTTCTGATTCACCCTCCAGACTTCACCTTCTCCTTCTCCCTCTTCTGATTCTTCTGATTCACCCTCCAGACTTCACCTTCTCCTTCTCCTTCTTCTGCTTCTTCTGATTCACTCTCCTGACTTCACCTTCTCCTTCTCCTTCTTCTACTTCTTCTGATTCACCCTCCTGACTTCACCTTCTCCTTCTCCTTCTTCTACTTCTTCTGCTTCACCCTCCAGACTTCACCTTCTCCTTCTCCTTCTTCTACTTCTTCTGATTCACCCTCCAGACTTCACCTTCTCCTTCTCCTTCTTCTGCTTCTTCTGGTTCACCCTCCAGACTTCACCTTCTCCTTCTCCTTATTCTGCTTCTTCTGATTCACCCTCCAGACTTCACCTTCTCCTTCTCCTTCTTCTGCTTCTTCTGCTTCACCCTCCAGACTTCACCTTCTCCTTCTCCTTTTTCTGCTTCTTCTGATTCACCCTCCAGACTTCACCTTCTCCTTCTCCTTCTTCTACTTCTTCTGATTCACCCTCCAGATTTCATCTTCTCCTTCTCCTTCTTCTGCTTCTTCTGATTCACCCTCCAGACATCACCTTCTCCTTCTCCTTCTTCTGCTTCTTCTGATTCACCCTCCAGACTTCAACTTCTCCTTCTCCTTCTTCTACTTCTTCTGATTCACCCTCCAGACTTCACCTTCTCCTTCTCCTTCTTCTACTTCTTCTGATTCACCCTTCAGACTTCACCTTCTCCTTCTCCTTCTTCTGCTTCTTCTGATTCACCCTCCAGACCTCAACTTCTCCTTCTCCTTCTTCTACTTCTTCTGATTCACCCTCCAGACTTCATCTTCTCCGTCTCCTTCTTCTGCTTCTTCTGATTCACCCTCCAGATTTCACCTTCTCCTTCTCCTTCTTCTGCTTCTTCTGATTCACCCTCCAGACTTCGCCTTCTCCTTCTCCTTCTTCTACTTCTTCTGATTCACCCTCCAGACTTCACCTTCTCCTTCTCTTTCTTCTACTTCTTCTGATTCATCCTCAGTCTTCACCTTCTCCATCTCCTTCTTCTGCTTCTTCTGATTCACCCTCCAGACTTCACCTTCTCCTTCTCCTTCTTCTGCTTCATCTGATTCACCCTCCTGACTTCACCTTCTCCTTCTCCTTCTTCTGCTTCTTCTGATTCACCCTCCAGACTTCACCTTCTCCTTCTCCTTCTTCTACTTCTTCTGATTCACCCTCCAGACTTCGCCTTCTCCTTCTACTTCTTCTGCTTCTTCTGATTCACCCTCCAGACTTCACCTTCTCCTTCTCCTTATTCTGCTTCTTCTGATTCACCCTCCAGACTTCACCTTCTCCTTCTCCTTCGTCTACTTCTTCTGATTCACCCTCCAGACTACACCTTCTCCTTCTCCTTCTTCTACTTCTTCTGATTCACCCTCCAGACTTCACCTTCTCCTTCTCCTTCTTCTGCTTCTTCTGATTCACCCTCCAGACTTCACCTTCTCCTTCTCCTTCTTCTACTTCTTCTGATTCACCCTCCAGACTTCACCTTCTCCTTCTCCTTCTTCTGATTCACCCTCCAGACTTCACCTTCTCCTTCTCCTTCTTCTACTTCTTCTGCTTCTCCCTCCAGACTTCACCTTCTCCTTCTCCTTCTTCTGCTTCTTCTGATTCACCCTCCAGACTTCACCTCCTCCTTCTCCTTCTTCTACTTCTTCTGATTCACCCTCCAGACATCACCTTCTCCTTCTCCTTCTTCTACTTCTTCTGATTCACCCTCCAGACTTCACCTTCTCCTTCTCCTTCTTCTACTTCTTCTGATTCACCCTCCTGACTTCACCTTCTCCTTCTCCTTCTTCTGCTTCTTCTGCTTCACCCTCCAGACTTCACCTTCTCGTTCTCTTTCTTCTGCTTCTTCTGCTTCACCCTCCAGACTTCACCTTCTCCTTCTCCTTCTTCTGCTTCTTCTGCTTCACCCTCCTGACTTCACCTTCTCCTTCTCCTTCTTCTACTTCTTCTGATTCACCCTCCAGACTTCACCTTCTCCTTCTCCTTCTTCTGCTTCTTCTGCTTCACCCTCCAGACTTCACCTTCTCCTTCTCCTTCACCTGCTTCTTCTGCTTCGCCCTCCAGACTTCACCTTCTCCTTCTCCTTCTTCTGCTTCTTCTGCTTCACCCTCCAGACTTCACATTCTCCTTCTCCTTCTTCTGCTTCTTCTGCTTCACCCTCCTGACTTCATCTTCTCCTTCTCCTTCTTCTACTTCTTCTGATTCACCCTCCAGACTTCACCTTCTCCTTCTCCTTCTTCTGCTTCTTCTGCTTCACCCTCCAGACTTCACCTTCTCCTTTTCCTTCTTCTGCTTCTTCTGCTGCGCCCTCCAGACTTCATCTTCTCCTTCTCCTTCTTCTGCTTCTTCTGCTTCACCCTCCTGACTTCACCTTCTCCTTCTCCTTCTTCTACTTCTTCTGATTCACCCTCCAGACTTCACCTTCTCCTTCTCCTTCTTCTGCTTCTTCTGATTCACCCTCCAGACCTCACGTTCTCCTTCTCCTTCTTCTACTTCTTCTGATTCACCCTCCAGACTTCATCTTCTCCTTCTCCTTCTTCTGCTTCTTCTGATTCACCATCCAGACTTCACCTTCTCCTTCTCTTTCTTCTGCTTCTTCTGATTCACCCTCCAGACTTCACCTTCTCCTTCTCCTTCTTCTGATTCTTCTGATTCACCCTCCAGACTTCACCTTCTCCTTCTCCTTCTTCTGCTTCTTCTGATTCACTCTCCTGACTTCACCTTCTCCTTCTCCTTCTTCTACTTCTTCTGATTCACCCTCCTGACTTCACCTTCTCCTTCTCCTTCTTCTACTTCTTCTGCTTCACCCTCCAGACTTCACCTTCTCCTTCTCCTTCTTCTACTTCTTCTGATTCACCCTCCAGACTTCACCTTCTCCTTCTCCTTCTTCTGCTTCTTCTGGTTCACCCTCCAGACTTCACCTTCTCCTTCTCCTTATTCTGCTTCTTCTGATTCACCCTCCAGACTTCACCTTCTCCTTCTCCTTCTTCTGCTTCTTCTGCTTCACCCTCCAGACTTCACCTTCTCCTTCTCCTTTTTCTGCTTCTTCTGATTCACCCTCCAGACTTCACCTTCTCCTTCTCCTTCTTCTACTTCTTCTGATTCACCCTCCAGATTTCATCTTCTCCTTCTCCTTCTTCTGCTTCTTCTGATTCACCCTCCAGACATCACCTTCTCCTTCTCCTTCTTCTGCTTCTTCTGATTCACCCTCCAGACTTCAACTTCTCCTTCTCCTTCTTCTACTTCTTCTGATTCACCCTCCAGACTTCACCTTCTCCTTCTCCTTCTTCTACTTCTTCTGATTCACCCTTCAGACTTCACCTTCTCCTTCTCCTTCTTCTGCTTCTTCTGATTCACCCTCCAGACCTCAACTTCTCCTTCTCCTTCTTCTACTTCTTCTGATTCACCCTCCAGACTTCATCTTCTCCGTCTCCTTCTTCTGCTTCTTCTGATTCACCCTCCAGATTTCACCTTCTCCTTCTCCTTCTTCTGCTTCTTCTGATTCACCCTCCAGACTTCGCCTTCTCCTTCTCCTTCTTCTACTTCTTCTGATTCACCCTCCAGACTTCACCTTCTCCTTCTCTTTCTTCTACTTCTTCTGATTCATCCTCAGTCTTCACCTTCTCCATCTCCTTCTTCTGCTTCTTCTGATTCACCCTCCAGACTTCACCTTCTCCTTCTCCTTCTTCTGCTTCATCTGATTCACCCTCCTGACTTCACCTTCTCCTTCTCCTTCTTCTGCTTCTTCTGATTCACCCTCCAGACTTCACCTTCTCCTTCTCCTTCTTCTACTTCTTCTGATTCACCCTCCAGACTTCGCCTTCTCCTTCTACTTCTTCTGCTTCTTCTGATTCACCCTCCAGACTTCACCTTCTCCTTCTCCTTATTCTGCTTCTTCTGATTCACCCTCCAGACTTCACCTTCTCCTTCTCCTTCGTCTACTTCTTCTGATTCACCCTCCAGACTACACCTTCTCCTTCTCCTTCTTCTACTTCTTCTGATTCACCCTCCAGACTTCACCTTCTCCTTCTCCTTCTTCTGCTTCTTCTGATTCACCCTCCAGACTTCACCTTCTCCTTCTCCTTCTTCTACTTCTTCTGATTCACCCTCCAGACTTCACCTTCTCCTTCTCCTTCTTCTGATTCACCCTCCAGACTTCACCTTCTCCTTCTCCTTCTTCTACTTCTTCTGCTTCTCCCTCCAGACTTCACCTTCTCCTTCTCCTTCTTCTGCTTCTTCTGATTCACCCTCCAGACTTCACCTCCTCCTTCTCCTTCTTCTACTTCTTCTGATTCACCCTCCAGACATCACCTTCTCCTTCTCCTTCTTCTACTTCTTCTGATTCACCCTCCAGACTTCACCTTCTCCTTCTCCTTCTTCTACTTCTTCTGATTCACCCTCCTGACTTCACCTTCTCCTTCTCCTTCTTCTGCTTCTTCTGCTTCACCCTCCAGACTTCACCTTCTCGTTCTCTTTCTTCTGCTTCTTCTGCTTCACCCTCCAGACTTCACCTTCTCCTTCTCCTTCTTCTGCTTCTTCTGCTTCACCCTCCTGACTTCACCTTCTCCTTCTCCTTCTTCTACTTCTTCTGATTCACCCTCCAGACTTCACCTTCTCCTTCTCCTTCTTCTGCTTCTTCTGCTTCACCCTCCAGACTTCACCTTCTCCTTCTCCTTCACCTGCTTCTTCTGCTTCGCCCTCCAGACTTCACCTTCTCCTTCTCCTTCTTCTGCTTCTTCTGCTTCACCCTCCAGACTTCACATTCTCCTTCTCCTTCTTCTGCTTCTTCTGCTTCACCCTCCTGACTTCATCTTCTCCTTCTCCTTCTTCTAATTCTTCTGATTCACCCTCCAGACTTCACCTTCTCCTTCTCCTTCTTCTGCTTCTTCTGCTTCACCCTCCAGACTTCACCTTCTCCTTTTCCTTCTTCTGCTTCTTCTGCTGCGCCCTCCAGACTTCATCTTCTCCTTCTCCTTCTTCTGCTTCTTCTGCTTCACCCTCCTGACTTCACCTTCTCCTTCTCCTTCTTCTACTTCTTCTGCTTCACCCCCCTGACTTCACCTTCTCCTTCTCCTTCTTCTGCTTCTTCTGATTCACCCTCCTAACTTCACCTTCTCCTTCTCCTTCTTCTGCTTCTTCTGATTCACCCTCCTGACTTCAACTTCTCCTTCTCCTTCTTCTGCTTCTTCTGATTCACCCTCCAGACTTCACCTTCGCTTTCTCCTTCTTCTGCTTCTTCTGATTCACCCTCCAGACTTCACCTTCTCCTACTCCTTCTTCTGCTTCTTCTGATTCACCCTCCAGACCTCACCTTCTCCTTCTCCTTCTTCTACTTCTTCTGATTCACCCTCCAGATTTCATCTTCTCCTTCTCCTTCTTCTGATTCTTCTGATTCACCCTCCAGACTTCACCTTCTCCTTCTCCTTCTTCTGCTTCTTCTGATTCACCCTCCAGACTTCACCTTCTCCTTCTCCTTCTTCTGATTCTTCTGATTCACCCTCCAGACTTCACCTTCTCCTTCTCCTTCTTCTGCTTCTTCTGATTCACCCTCCTGACTTCACCTTCTCCTTCTCCTTCTTCTACTTCTTCTGATTCACCCTCCTGATTTCACCTTCTCCTTCTCCTTCTTCTACTTCTTCTGCTTCACCCTCCAGACTTCACCTTCTCCTTCTCCTTCTTCTACTTCTTCTGATTCACCCTCCAGACTTCATCTTCTCCTTCTCCTTCTTCTGTTTCTTCTGATTCACCCTCCAGACTTCACCTTCTCCTTCTCCTTCTTCTGCTTCTTCTGATTCACCCTCCTGACTTCACCTTCTCCTTCTCCTTCTTCTGCTTCTTCTGTTTCACCCTCCAGACTTCACCTTCTCCTTCTCCTTCTTCTACTTCTTCTGATTCACCCTCCAGACTTCACCTTCTCCTTCTACTTCTTCTGCTTCTTCTGATTCACCCTCCAGACTTCACCTTCTCCTTCTCCTTCTTCTGCTTCTTCTGATTCACCCTCCAGACTTCATCTTCTCCTTCTCCTTCTTCTACTTCTTCTGATTCACCCGCCAGACTTCACCTTCTCCTTCTCCTTCTTCTGCTTCTTCTGATTCACCCTCCAGACTTCACCTTCTCCTTCTCCTTCGTCTACTTCTTCTGATTCACCCTCCACACTACACCTTCTCCTTCTCCTTCTTCTACTTCTTCTGCTGCGCCCTCCAGACTTCAGCTTCTCCTTCTCCTTCTTCTGCTTCTTCTGCTTCACCCTCCTGACTTCACCTTCTCCTTCTCCTTCTTCTACTTCTTCTGCTTCACCCCCCTGACTTCCCCTTCTCCTTCTCCTTCTTCTGCTTCTTCTGATTCATACTCCTAACTTCACCTTCTACTTCTCCTTCTTCTGCTTCTGCTGATTCACCCTCCTGACTTCACCTTCTCCTTCTCCTTCTTCTGCTTCTTCTGATTCACCCTCCAGACTTCACCTTCTCCTTCTCCTTCTTCTGCTTCTTCTGATTCACCCTCCAGATTTCATCTTCTCCTTCTCCTTCTTCTGCTTCTTCTGATTCACCCTCCAGACCTCACCTTCTCCTTCTCCTTCTTCTACTTCTTCTGATTCACCCTCCAGATTTCATCTTCTCCTTCTCCTTCTTCTGCTTCTTCTGATTCACCCTCCAGACTTCACCTTCTCCTTCTCCTTCTTCTGCTTCTTCTGATTCACCCTCCAGACTTCACATTCTCCTTCTCCTTCTTCTATCTTCTGATTCACCCTCCAGACTTCACCTTCTCTTTCTCCTTCTTCTACTTCTTCTGATTCACCCTCCAGTCTTCACCTTCTCCTTCTCCTTCTTCTGCTTCTTCTGCTTCACCCTCCAGACTACACCTTCTCCTTCTCTTTCTTCTGCTTCTTCTGATTCACCCTCCAGACTTCACCTTCTCCTTCTCCTTCTTCTGATTCTTCTGATTCACCCTCCAGACCTCACCTTCTCCTTCTCCTTCTTCTGCTTCTTCTGCTTCACCCTCCAGACTACACCTTCTCCTTCTCTTTCTTCTGCTTCTTCTGATTCACCCTCCAGACTTCACCTTCTCCTTCTCCTTCTTCTGATTCTTCTGATTCACCCTCCAGACTTCACCTTCTCCTTCTCCTTCTTCTGCTTCTTCTGATTCACCCTCCTGACTTCACCTTCTCCTTCTCCTTCTTCTCCTTCTTCTGATTCACCCTCCTGACTTCACCTTCTCCTTCTCCTTCTTCTACTTCTTCTGCTTCACCCTCCAGACTTCACCTTCTCCTTCTCCTTCTTCTACTTCTTCTGATTCACCCTCCAGACTTCACCTTCTCCTTCTCCTTCTTCTGCTTCTTCTGATTCACCCTCCAGACTTCACCTTCTCCTTCTCCTTCTTCTGCTTCTTCTGATTCACCCTCCTGACTTCACCTTCTCCTTCTCCTTCTTCTGCTTCTTCTAATTCACCCTCCAGACTTCACCTTTTCCTTCTCCTTCTTCTACTTCTTCTGATTCACCCTCCAGACTTCATCTTCTCCTTCTCCTTCTTCTACTTCTTCTGATTCACCCGCCAGACTTCACCTTCTCCTTCTCCTTCTTCTGCTTCTTCTGATTCACCCTCCAGACTTCACCTTCTCCTTCTCCTTCGTCTACTTCTTCTGATTCACCCTCCATACTACACCTTCTCCTTCTCCTTCTTCTACTTCTTCTGCTGCGCCCTCCAGACTTCAGCTTCTCCTTCTCCTTCTTCTGCTTCTTCTGCTTCACCCTCCTGACTTCACCTTCTCCTTCTCCTTCTTCTACTTCTTCTGCTTCACCCCCCTGACTTCACCTTCTCCTTCTCCTTCTTCTGCTTCTTCTGATTCACCCTCCAGACTTCACCTTCTCCTTCTCCTTCTTCTGCTTCTTCTGATTCACCCTCCAGACTTCACCTTCTCCTTCTCCTTCTTCTACTTCTTCTGATTCACCCGCCAGACTTCACCTTCTCCTTCTCCTTCTTCTGCTTCTTCTGATTCACTCTCCAGACTTCACCTTCTCCTTCTCCTTCGTCTACTTCTTCTGATTCACCCTCCAGACTACACCTTCTTCTTCTCCTTCTTCTACTTCTTCTGATTCACCCTCCAGACTTCACCTTCTCCTTCTCCTTCTTCTACTTCTTCTGATTCACCCTCCAGACTTCACCTTCTCCTTCTCCTTCTTCTGCTTCTTCTGATTCACCCTCCAGACTTCACCTTCTCCTTCTCCTTCTTCTGCTTCTTCTGATTCACCCTCCTGACTTCACCTTCTCCTTCTACTTCTTCTGCTTCTTCTGATTCACCCTCCAGACATCACCTTCTCCTTCTCCTTCTTCTGCTTCTTCTGATTCACCATCCAGACTTCACCTTCTCCTTCTCCTTCTTCTGCTTCTTCTAATTCACCCTCCAGACTTCACCTTTTCCTTCTCCTTCTTCTACTTCTTCTGATTCACCCTCCAGACATCACCTTCTCCTTCTCCTTCTTCTCCTTCTTCTGATTCACCCTCCAGACTTCACCTTCTCCTTCTCCTTCTTCTGCTTCTTCTGATTCACCCTCCTGACTTCACCTTCTCCTTCTACTTCTTCTGCTTCTTCTGATTCACCCTCCAGACATCACCTTCTCCTTCTCCTTCTTCTGCTTCTTCTGATTCACCATCCAGACTTCACCTTCTCCTTCTCCTTCTTCTGCTTCTTCTAATTCACCCTCCAGACTTCACCTTTTCCTTCTCCTTCTTCTACTTCTTCTGATTCACCCTCCAGACTTCACCTTCTCCTTCTACTTCTTCTGCTTCTTCTGATTCACCCTCCAGACATCACCTTCTCCTTCTCCTTCTTCTCCTTCTTCTGATTCACCCTCCAGACTTCACCTTCTCCTTCTCCTTCTTCTGCTTCTTCTGCTTCACCCTCCAGACTTCACCTTCTCCTTCTCCTTCATCTGCTTCTTCTGCTTCGCCCTCCATACTTCACCTTCTCCTTCTCCTTCTTCTGCTTCTTCTGCTTCACCCTCCAGACTTCACATTCTCCTTCTCCTTCTTCTGCTTCTTCTGCTTCACCCTCCTGACTTCACCTTCTCCTTCTCTTTCTTCTACTTCTTCTGATTCACCCTCCAGACTTCACCTTCTCCTTCTCCTTCTTCTGCTTCTTCTGCTTCACCCTCCAGACTTCACCTTCTCCTTTTCCTTCTTCTGCTTCTTCTGCTGCGCCCTCCAGACTTCATCTTCTCCTTCTCCTTCTTCTGCTTCTTCTGCTTCACCCTCCTGACTTCACCTTCTCCTTCTCCTTCTTCTACTTCTTCTGCTTCACCCCCCTGACTTCACCTTCTCCTTCTCCTTCTTCTGCTTCTTCTGATTCACCCTCCTAACTTCAACTTCTCCTTCTCCTTCTTCTGCTTCTTCTGATTCACCCTCCTGACTTCACCTTCTCCTTCTCCTTCTTCTGCTTCTTCTGATTCACCCTCCAGACTTCACCTTCTCTTTCTCCTTCTTCTGCTTCTTCTGATTCACCCTCCAGACTTCACCTTCTCCTACTCCTTCTTCTGCTTCTTCTGATTCACCCTCCAGACCT
Organism: Somniosus microcephalus; assembly: GCF_052327205.1. NCBI lineage: Eukaryota > Metazoa > Chordata > Chondrichthyes > Squaliformes > Somniosidae > Somniosus > Somniosus microcephalus. The sequence goes on from NW_028225863.1 coordinate 89,474, forward strand.
CACCTTCTCCTTCTCATTCTTCTACTTCTTCTGATTCACCCTCCAGATTTCATCTTCTCCTTCTCCTTCTTCTGATTCTTCTGATTCACCCTCCAGACTTCACCTTCTCCTTCTCCTTCTTCTGCTTCTTCTGATTCACCCTCCAGACTTCACCTTCTCCTTCTCCTTCTTCTGATTCTTCTGATTCACCCTCCAGACTTCACCTTCTCCTTCTCCTTCTTCTGCTTCTTCTGATTCACCCTCCTGACTTCACCTTCTCCTTCTCCTTCTTCTACTTCTTCTGATTCACCCTCCTGATTTCACCTTCTCCTTCTCCTTCTTCTACTTCTTCTACTTCACCCTCCAGACTTCACCTTCTCCTTCTCCTTCTTCTACTTATTCTGATTCACCCTCCAGACTTCATCTTCTCCTTCTCCTTCTTCTGTTTCTTCTGATTCACCCTCCAGACTTCACCTTCTCCTTCTCCTTCTTCTGCTTCTTCTGATTCACCCTCCTGACTTCACCTTCTCCTTCTCCTTCTTCTGCTTCTTCTGTTTCACCCTCCAGACTTCACCTTCTCCTTCTCCTTCTTCTACTTCTTCTGATTCACCCTCCAGACTTCACCTTCTCCTTCTACTTCTTCTGCTTCTTCTGATTCACCCTCCAGACTTCACCTTCTCCTTCTCCTTCTTCTGCTTCTTCTGATTCATCCTCCAGACTTCACCTTCTCCTTCTCCTTCTTCTGCTTCTTCTGATTCACCCTCCAGACTTCACCTTCTCCTTCTCCTTCGTCTACTTCTTCTGATTCACCCTCCATACTACACCTTCTCCTTCTCCTTCTTCTACTTCTTCTGCTGCGCCCTCCAGACTTCAGCTTCTCCTTCTCCTTCTTCTGCTTCTTCTGCTTCACCCTCCTGACTTCACCTTCTCCTTCTCCTTCTTCTACTTCTTCTGCTTCACCCCCCTGACTTCACCTTCTCCTTCTCCTTCTTCTGCTTCTTCTGATTCACCCTCCAGACTTCACCTTCTCCTTCTCCTTCTTCTACTTCTTCTGATTCACCCTCCAGACTTCACCTTCTCCTTCTCCTTCTTCTACTTCTTCTGATTCACCCTCCAAACTTCACCTTCTCCTTCTCCTTCTTCTACTTCTTCTGCTTCTCCCTCCAGACTTCACCTTCTCCTTCTCCTTCTTCTGCTTCTTCTGATTCACCTTCCAGACTTCACCTTCTCCTTCTCCTTCTTCTGCTTCTTCTGACTCACTCTCCTGACTTCACCTTCTCCTTCTCCTTCTTCTGCTTCTTCTGATTCACCCTCCAGACTTCACCTTCTCCTTCTCCTTCTTCTACTTCTTCTGATTCACCCTCCAGACTTCACCATCTCCTTCTCCTTCTTCTGCTTCTTCTGATTCACATTCCAGACTTCACCTTCTCCTTCTCCTTCTTCTGCTTCTTCTGATTCACCCTCCAGACTTCACCTTCTCCTTCTCCTTCTTCTGCTTCTTCTGATACACCCTCCAGACTTCACCTTTTCCTTCTCCTTCTTCTGCTTCTTCTGATTCACCCTCCAGACTTCACCTTCTCCTTCTCCTTCTTCTGCTTCTTCTGATTCACCCTCCAGACTTCATCTTCTCCTTCTCCTTCTTCTACTTCTTCTGATTCAACCTCCAGACTTCACCTTCTCCTTCTCCTTCTTCTACTTCTTCTGATTCACCCTCCAGGCTTCACCTTCTCCTTCTCCTTCTTCTGCGTCTTCTGATTCACCCTCCAGACTTCATCTTCTCCTTCTCCTTCTTCTACTTCTTCTGATTCACCCTCCAGACTTCACCTTCTCCTTCTCCTTCTTCTACTTCTTCTGAATCACCCTCCAGACTTCACCTTCTCCTTCTCCTTCTTCTGCTTCTTCTGATTCACCCTCCAGACTTCACCTTCTCCTTCTCCTTCTTCTGCTTCTTCTGATTCACCCTCCAGACTTCACCTTCTCCTTCTCCTTCTTCTGCTTCTTCTGATTCACCCTTCAGACTTCACCTTCTCATTCTCCTTCTTCTGCTTCTTCTGATTCACCCTCCAGACTTCACCTTCTCCTTCTCCTTCTTCTACTTCTTCTGATTCACCCTCCAGACTTCATCTTCTCCTTCTCCTTCTTCTGCTTTTTCTGATTCACCCTCCAGACTTCACCTTCTCCTTCTCCTTCTTCTGCTTCTTCTGATTCCCCCCCCAGTCTTCGCCTTCTCCTTCTCCTTCTTCTACTTCTTCTGATTCACCCTCCAGACTTCACCTTCTCCTTCTCCTTCTTCTACTTCTTCTGATTCACCCTCCAGTCTTCACCTTCTCCTTCTCCTTCTTCTGCTTCATCTGACTCACACTCCAGACTTCACCTTCTCCTTCTCCTTCTTCTGTTTCTTCCGATTCACCCTCCTGACTTCACCTTCTCCTTCTCCTTCTTCTGCTTCTTCTGATTCACCCTCCAGACTTCACCTTCTCCTTCTCCTTCTTCTGCTTCTTCTGCTTCATCCTCCAGACTTCACCTTCTCCTTCTCCTTCTACTGCTTCTTCTGCTTCACCCTCCTGACTTCACCTTCTCCTTCTCCTTCTTCTACTTCTTCTGATTCACCCTCCAGACTTCACCTTCTCCTTCTCCTTCTTCTGCTTCTTCTGCTTCACCCTCCAGACTTCACCTTCTCCTTCTCCTTCTTCTGCTTCTTCTGATTCTCCCTCCTGAATTCACCTTCTCCTTCTCCTTCTTCTGCTTCTTCTGATTCACTTTCCAGACTTCACCTTCTCCTTCTCCTTCTTCTGCTTCTTCTGTTTCACCCTCCAGACTTCACCTTCTCCTTCTCCTTCTTCTGCTTCTTCTGATTCACGCTCCAGACCTCACCTTCTCCTTCTCCTTCTACTTCTTCTGATTCACCCTCCAGACTTCACCTTCTCCTTCTCCTTCTTCTGCTTCTTCTGATTCACCCTCCAGACTTCACCTTCTACTTCTCCTTCTTCTGCTTCTTCTGATTCACCCTCCAGACTTCACCTTCTCCTTCTCCTTCTTCTGCTTCTTCTGATTCACCCTTCAGACTTCACCTTCTCCTTCTCCTTCTTCTGCTTCTTCTGATTCACCCTCCAGACCTCACCTTCTCCTTCTCCTTCTTCTACTTCTTCTGATTCACCCTCCAGACTTCATCTTCTCCTTCTCCTTCTTCTGCTTTTTCTGATTCACCCTCCAGACTTCACCTTCTCCTTCTCCTTCTTCTGCTTCTTCTGATTTCCCCCCAGCCTTCGCCTTCTCCTTCTCCTTCTTCTACTTCTTCTGATTCACCCTCCAGACTTCACCTTCTCCTTCTCCTTCTTCTACTTCTTCTGATTCACCCTCCAGTCTTCACCTTCTCCTTCTCCTTCTTCTGCTTCATCTGACTCACACTCCAGACTTCATCTTCTCCTTCTCCTTCTTCTGCTTCTTCCGATTCACCCTCCTGACTTCACCTTCTCCTTCTCCTTCTTCTGCTTCTTCTGATTCACCCTCCAGACTTCACCTTCTCCTTCTCCTTCTTCTGCTTCTTCTGCTTCACCCTCCAGACTTCACCTTCTCCTTCTCCTTCTACTGCTTCTTCTGCTTCACCCTCCTGACTTCACCTTCTCCTTCTCCTTCTTCTACTTCTTCTGATTCACCCTCCAGACTTCACCTTCTCCTTCTCCTTCTTCTGCTTCTTCTGCTTCACCCTCCAGACTTCACCTTCTCCTTCTCCTTCTTCTGATTCTCCCTCCTGACTTCACCTTCTCCTTCTCCTTCTTCTGCTTCTTCTGATTCACTTTCCAGACTTCACCTTCTCCTTCTCCTTCTTCTGCTTCTTCTGATTCACCCTCCAGAATTCACCTTCTCCTTCTCCTTCTTCTGCTTCTTCTGATTCACCCTCCAGACCTCACCTTCTCCTTCTCCTTCTTCGACTTCTTCTGATTCACCCTCCAGACTTCATCTTCTCCTTCTCCTTCTTCTGCTTCTTCTGATTCACCCTCCAGACTTCACCTTCTCCTTCTCTTTCTTCTGCTTCTTCTGATTCACCCTCCAGACTTCACCTTCTCCTTCTCCTTCTTCTGATTCTTCTGATTCACCCTCCAGACTTCACCTTCTCCTTCTCCTTCTTCTGCTTCTTCTGATTCACTCTCCTGACTTCACCTTCTCCTTCTCCTTCTTCTACTTCTTCTGATTCACCCTCCTGACTTCACCTTCCCCTTCTCCTTCTTCTACTTCTTCTGCTTCACCCTCCAGACTTCACCTTCTCCTTCTCCTTCTTCTACTTCTTCTGATACACCCTCCAGACTTCACCTTCTCCTTCTCCTTCTTCTGCTTCTTCTGATTCACCCTCCAGACTTCCGCTTCTCCTTCTCCTTATTCTGCTTCTTCTGATTCACCCTCCAGGCTTCACCTTCTCCTTCTCCTTCTTCTGCTTCTTCTGCTTCACCCTCCAGACTTCACCTTCTCCTTCTCCTTCTTCTGCTTCTTCTGATTCACCCTCCAGACTTCACCTTCTCCTTCTCCTTCTTCTACTTCTTCTGATTCACCCTCCAGATTTCATCTTCTCCTTCTCCTTCTTCTGCTTCTTCTGATTCACCCTCCAGACATCACCTTCTCCTTCTCCTTCTTCTGCTTCTTCTGATTCACCCTCCAGACTTCACCTTCTCCTTCTCCTTCTTCTACTTCTTCTGATTCACCCTCCAGACTTCACCTTCTCCTTCTCCTTCTTCTACTTCTTCTGATTCACCCTTCAGACTTCACCTTCTCCTTCTCCTTTTCTGCTTCTTCTGATTCACCCTCCAGACCTCACCTTCACCTTCTCCTTCTTCTACTTCTTCTGATTCACCCTCCTAACTTCACCTTCTCCTTCTCCTTCTTCTGCTTCTTCTGATTCTCTCTCCTGACTTCACCTTCTCCTTCTCCTTCTTCTGCTTCTTCTGATTCACTTTCCAGACTTCACCTTCTCCTTCTCCTTCTTCTGCTTCTTCTGATTCACCCTCCAGACTTCACCTTCTCCTTCTGCTTCTTCTGATTCACCCTCCAGACCTCACGTTCTCCTTCTCCTTCTTCTACTTCTTCTGATTCACCCTCCAGACTTCATCTTCTCCTTCTCCTTCTTCTGCTTCTTCTGATTCACCCTCCAGACTTCACCTTCTCCTTCTCTTTCTTCTGCTTCTTCTGATTCACCCTCCAGACTTCACCTTCTCCTTCTCCTTCTTCTGATTCTTCTGATTCACCCTCCAGACTTCATCTTCTTCTTCTCCTTCTTCTGCTTCTTCTGATTCACTCTCCTGACTTCACCTTCTCCTTCTCCTTCTTCTACTTCTTCTGATTCACCCTCCTGACTTCACCTTCTCCTTCTCCTTCTTCTACTTCTTCTGCTTCACCCTCCAGACTTCACCTTCTCCTTCTCCTTCTTCTACTTCTTCTGATTCACCCTCCAGACTTCACCTTCTCCTTCTCCTTCTTCTGCTTCTTCTGGTTCACCCTCCAGACTTCACCTTCTCCTTCTCCTTATTCTGCTTCTTCTGATTCACCCTCCAGACTTCACCTTCTCCTTCTCCTTCTTCTGCTTCTTCTGCTTCACCCTCCAGACTTCACCTTCTCCTTCTCCTTCTTCTGCTTCTTCTGATTCACCCTCCAGACTTCACCTTCTCCTTCTCCTTCTTCTACTTCTTCTGATTCACCCTCCAGATTTCATCTTCTCCTTCTCCTTCTTCTGCTTCTTCTGATTCACCCTCCAGACATCACCTTCTCCTTCTCCTTCTTCTGCTTCTTCTGATTCACCCTCCAGACTTCAACTTCTCCTTCTCCTTCTTCTACTTCTTCTGATTCACCCTCCAGACTTCACCTTCTCCTTCTCCTTCTTCTACTTCTTCTGATTCACCCTTCAGACTTCACCTTCTCCTTCTCCTTCTTCTGCTTCTTCTGATTCACCCTCCAGACCTCAACTTCTCCTTCTCCTTCTTCTACTTCTTCTGATTCACCCTCCAGACTTCATCTTCTCCGTCTCCTTCTTCTGCTTCTTCTGATTCACCCTCCAGACTTCACCTTCTCCTTCTCCTTCTTCTGCTTCTTCTGATTCACCCTCCAGACTTCGCCTTCTCCTTCTCCTTCTTCTACTTCTTCTGATTCACACTCCAGACTTCACCTTCTCCTTCTCTTTCTTCTACTTCTTCTGATTCATCCTCAGTCTTCACCTTCTCCATCTCCTTCTTCTGCTTCTTCTGATTCACCCTCCAGACTTCACCTTCTCCTTCTCCTTCTTCTGCTTCATCTGATTCACCCTCCTGACTTCACCTTCTCCTTCTCCTTCTTCTGCTTCTTCTGATTCACCCTCCAGACTTCACCTTCTCCTTCTCCTTCTTCTACTTCTTCTGATTCACCCTCCAGACTTCGCCTTCTCCTTCTACTTCTTCTGCTTCTTCTGATTCACCCTCCAGACTTCACCTTCTCCTTCTCCTTATTCTGCTTCTTCTGATTCACCCTCCAGACTTCACCTTCTCCTTCTCCTTCGTCTACTTCTTCTGATTCACCCTCCAGACTACACCTTCTCCTTCTCCTTCTTCTACTTCTTCTGATTCACCCTCCAGACTTCACCTTCTCCTTCTCCTTCTTCTGCTTCTTCTGATTCACCCTCCAGACTTCACCTTCTCCTTCTCCTTCTTCTACTTCTTCTGATTCACCCTCCAGACTTCACCTTCTCCTTCTCCTTCTTCTGATTCACCCTCCAGACTTCACCTTCTCCTTCTCCTTCTTCTACTTCTTCTGCTTCTCCCTCCAGACTTCACCTTCTCCTTCTCCTTCTTCTGCTTCTTCTGATTCACCCTCCAGACTTCACCTCCTCCTTCTCCTTCTTCTACTTCTTCTGATTCACCCTCCGGACATCACCTTCTCCTTCTCCTTCTTCTACTTCTTCTGATTCACCCTCCAGACTTCACCTTCTCCTTCTCCTTCTTCTACTTCTTCTGATTCACCCTCCTGACTTCACCTTCTCCTTCTCCTTCTTCTGCTTCTTCTGCTTCACCCTCCAGACTTCACCTTCTCGTTCTCTTTCTTCTGCTTCTTCTGCTTCACCCTCCAGACTTCACCTTCTCCTTCTCCTTCTTCTGCTTCTTCTGCTTCACCCTCCTGACTTCACCTTCTCCTTCTCCTTCTTCTACTTCTTCTGATTCACCCTCCAGACTTCACCTTCTCCTTCTCCTTCTTCTGCTTCTTCTGCTTCACCCTCCAGACTTCACCTTCTCCTTCTCCTTCACCTGCTTCTTCTGCTTCGCCCTCCAGACTTCACCTTCTCCTTCTCCTTCTTCTGCTTCTTCTGCTTCACCCTCCAGACTTCACATTCTCCTTCTCCTTCTTCTGCTTCTTCTGCTTCACCCTCCTGACTTCATCTTCTCCTTCTCCTTCTTCTACTTCTTCTGATTCACCCTCCAGACTTCACCTTCTCCTTCTCCTTCTTCTGCTTCTTCTGCTTCACCCTCCAGACTTCACCTTCTCCTTTTCCTTCTTCTGCTTCTTCTGCTGCGCCCTCCAGACTTCATCTTCTCCTTCTCCTTCTTCTGCTTCTTCTGCTTCACCCTCCTGACTTCACCTTCTCCTTCTCCTTCTTCTACTTCTTCTGCTTCACCCCCCTGACTTCACCTTCTCCTTCTCCTTCTTCTGCTTCTTCTGATTCACCCTCCTAACTTCACCTTCTCCTTCTTCTGCTTCTTCTGATTCACCCTCCTGACTTCACCTTCTCCTTCTCCTTCTTCTGCTTCTTCTGATTCACCCTCCAGACTTCACCTTCTCTTTCTCCTTCTTCTGCTTCTTCTGATTCACCCTCCAGACTTCACCTTCTCCTACTCCTTCTTCTGCTTCTTCTGATTCACCCTCCAGACCTCACCTTCTCCTTCTCCTTCTTCTACTTCTTCTGATTCACCCTCCAGATTTCATCTTCTCCTTCTCCTTCTTCTGATTCTTCTGATTCACCCTCCAGACTTCACCTTCTCCTTCTCCTTCTTCTGCTTCTTCTGATTCACCCTCCAGACTTCACCTTCTCCTTCTCCTTCTTCTGATTCTTCTGATTCACCCTCCAGACTTCACCTTCTCCTTCTCCTTCTTCTGCTTCTTCTGATTCACCCTCCTGACTTCACCTTCTCCTTCTCCTTCTTCTACTTCTTCTGATTCACCCTCCTGATTTCACCTTCTCCTTCTCCTTCTTCTACTTCTTCTGCTTCACCCTCCAGACTTCACCTTCTCCTTCTCCTTCTTCTACTTCTTCTGATTCACCCTCCAGACTTCATCTTCTCCTTCTCCTTCTTCTGTTTCTTCTGATTCACCCTCCAGACTTCACCTTCTCCTTCTCCTTCTTCTGCTTCTTCTGATTCACCCTCCTGACTTCACCTTCTCCTTCTCCTTCTTCTGCTTCTTCTGTTTCACCCTCCAGACTTCACCTTCTCCTTCTCCTTCTTCTACTTCTTCTGATTCACCCTCCAGACTTCACCTTCTCCTTCTACTTCTTCTGCTTCTTCTGATTCACCCTCCAGACTTCACCTTCTCCTTCTCCTTCTTCTGCTTCTTCTGATTCACCCTCCAGACTTCATCTTCTCCTTCTCCTTCTTCTACTTCTTCTGATTCACCCGCCAGACTTCACCTTCTCCTTCTCCTTCTTCTGCTTCTTCTGATTCACCCTGCAGACTTCACCTTCTCCTTCTCCTTCGTCTACTTCTTCTGATTCACCCTCCACACTACACCTTCTCCTTCTCCTTCTTCTACTTCTTCTGCTGCGCCCTCCAGACTTCAGCTTCTCCTTCTCCTTCTTCTGCTTCTTCTGCTTCACCCTCCTGACTTCACCTTCTCCTTCTCCTTCTTCTACTTCTTCTGCTTCACCCCCCTGACTTCACCTTCTCCTTCTCCTTCTTCTGCTTCTTCTGATTCATACTCCTAACTTCACCTTCTACTTCTCCTTCTTCTGCTTCTGCTGATTCACCCTCCTGACTTCACCTTCTCCTTCTCCTTCTTCTGCTTCTTCTGATTCACCCTCCAGACTTCACCTTCTCCTTCTCCTTCTTCTACTTCTTCTGATTCACCCTCCAGATTTCATCTTCTCCTTCTCCTTCTTCTGCTTCTTCTGATTCACCCTCCAGACTTCACCTTCTCCTTCTCCTTCTTCTGCTTCTTCTGATTCACCCTCCAGACTTCACCTTCTCCTTCTCCTTCTTCTATTCTTCTGATTCACCCTCCAGACTTCACCTTCTCTTTCTCCTTCTTCTACTTCTTCTGATTCACCCTCCAGTCTTCACCTTCTCCTTCTCCTTCTTCTGCTTCTTCTGCTTCACCCTCCAGACTACACCTTCTCCTTCTCTTTCTTCTGCTTCTTCTGATTCACCCTCCAGACTTCACCTTCTCCTTCTCCTTCTTCTGATTCTTCTGATTCACCCTCCAGACTTCACCTTCTCCTTCTCCTTCTTCTGCTTCTTCTGATTCACCCTCCTGACTTCACCTTCTCCTTCTCCTTCTTCTCCTTCTTCTGATTCACCCTCCTGACTTCACCTTCTCCTTCTCCTTCTTCTACTTCTTCTGCTTCACCCTCCAGACTTCACCTTCTCCTTCTCCTTCTTCTACTTCTTCTGATTCACCCTCCAGACTTCACCTTCTCCTTCTCCTTCTTCTGCTTCTTCTGATTCACCCTCCAGACTTCACCTTCTCCTTCTCCTTCTTCTGCTTCTTCTGATTCACCCTCCTGACTTCACCTTCTCCTTCTCCTTCTTCTGCTTCTTCTAATTCACCCTCCAGACTTCACCTTTTCCTTCTCCTTCTTCTACTTCTTCTGATTCACCCTCCAGACTTCACCTTCTCCTTCTACTTCTTCTGCTTCTTCTGATTCACCCTCCAGACATCACCTTCTCCTTCTCCTTCTTCTGCTTCTTCTGATTCACCATCCAGACTTCACCTTCTCCTTCTCCTTCTTCTGCTTCTTCTAATTCACCCTCCAGACTTCACCTTTTCCTTCTCCTTCTTCTACTTCTTCTGATTCACCCTCCAGACTTCACCTTCTCCTTCTACTTCTTCTGCTTCTTCTGATTCACCCTCCAGACATCACCTTCTCCTTCTCCTTCTTCTCCTTCTTCTGATTCACCCTCCAGACTTCACCTTCTCCTTCTCCTTCTTCTGCTTCTTCTGCTTCACCCTCCAGACTTCACCTTCTCCTTCTCCTTCATCTGCTTCTTCTGCTTCGCCCTCCATACTTCACCTTCTCCTTCTCCTTCTTCTGCTTCTTCTGCTTCACCCTCCAGACTTCACATTCTCCTTCTCCTTCTTCTGCTTCTTCTGCTTCACCCTCCTGACTTCACCTTCTCCTTCTCCTTCTTCTACTTCTTCTGATTCACCCTCCAGACTTCACCTTCTCCTTCTCCTTCTTCTGCTTCTTCTGCTTCACCCTCCAGACTTCACCTTCTCCTTTTCCTTCTTCTGCTTCTTCTGCTGCGCCCTCCAGACTTCAACTTCTCCTTCTCCTTCTTCTGCTTCTTCTGCTTCACCCTCCTGACTTCACCTTCTCCTTCTCCTTCTTCTACTTCTTCTGCTTCACCCCCCTGACTTCACCTTCTCCTTCTCCTTCTTCTGCTTCTTCTGATTCACCCTCCTAACTTCACCTTCTCCTTCTCCTTCTTCTGCTTCTTCTGATTCACCCTCCTGACTTCACCTTCTCCTTCTCCTTCTTCTGCTTCTTCTGATTCACCCTCCAGACTTCACCTTCTCTTTCTCCTTCTTCTGCTTCTTCTGATTCACCCTCCAGACTTCACCTTCTCCTTCTCCTTCGTCTACTTCTTCTGATTCACCCTCCAGACTACACCTTCTCCTTCTCCTTCTTCTACTTCTTCTGATTCACCCTCCAGACTTCACCTTCTCCTTCTCCTTCTTCTGCTTCTTCTGATTCACCCTCCAGACTTCACCTTCTCCTTCTCCTTCTTCTACTTCTTCTGATTCACCCTCCAGACTTCACCTTCTCCTTCTCCTTCTTCTGATTCACCCTCCAGACTTCACCTTCTCCTTCTCCTTCTTCTACTTCTTCTGCTTCTCCCTCCAGACTTCACCTTCTCCTTCTCCTTCTTCTGCTTCTTCTGATTCACCCTCCAGACTTCACATCCTCCTTCTCCTTCTTCTACTTCTTCTGATTCACCCTCCGGACATCACCTTCTCCTTCTCCTTCTTCTACTTCTTCTGATTCACCCTCCAGACTTCACCTTCTCCTTCTCCTTCTTCTACTTCTTCTGATTCACCCTCCTGACTTCACCTTCTCCTTCTCCTTCTTCTGCTTCTTCTGCTTCACCCTCCAGACTTCACCTTCTCGTTCTCTTTCTTCTGCTTCTTCTGCTTCACCCTCCAGACTTCACCTTCTCCTTCTCCTTCTTCTGCTTCTTCTGCTTCACCCTCCTGACTTCACCTTCTCCTTCTCCTTCTTCTACTTCTTCTGATTCACCCTCCAGACTTCACCTTCTCCTTCTCATTCTTCTGCTTCTTCTGCTTCACCCTCCAGACTTCACCTTCTCCTTCTCCTTCACCTGCTTCTTCTGCTTCGCCCTCCAGACTTCACCTTCTCCTTCTCCTTCTTCTGCTTCTTCTGCTTCACCCTCCAGACTTCACATTCTCCTTCTCCTTCTTCTGCTTCTTCTGCTTCACCCTCCTGACTTCATCTTCTCCTTCTCCTTCTTCTACTTCTTCTGATTCACCCTCCAGACTTCACCTTCTCCTTCTCCTTCTTCTGCTTCTTCTGCTTCACCCTCCAGACTTCACCTTCTCCTTTTCCTTCTTCTGCTTCTTCTGCTGCGCCCTCCAGACTTCATCTTCTCCTTCTCCTTCTTCTGCTTCTTCTGCTTCACCCTCCTGACTTCACCTTCTCCTTCTCCTTCTTCTGCTTCTTCTGATTCACCCTCCTAACTTCACCTTCTCCTTCTCCTTCTTCTGCTTCTTCTGATTCACCCTCCTGACTTCACCTTCTCCTTCTCCTTCTTCTGCTTCTTCTGATTCACCCTCCAGACTTCACCTTCTCTTTCTCCTTCTTCTGCTTCTTCTGATTCACCCTCCAGACTTCACCTTCTCCTACTCCTTCTTCTGCTTCTTCTGATTCACCCTCCAGACCTCACCTTCTCCTTCTCCTTCTTCTACTTCTTCTGATTCACCCTCCAGATTTCATCTTCTCCTTCTCCTTCTTCTGATTCTTCTGATTCACCCTCCAGACTTCACCTTCTCCTTCTCCTTCTTCTGCTTCTTCTGATTCACCCTCCAGACTTCACCTTCTCCTTCTCCTTCTTCTGATTCTTCTGATTCACCCTCCAGACTTCACCTTCTCCTTCTCCTTCTTCTGCTTCTTCTGATTCACCCTCCTGACTTCACCTTCTCCTTCTCCTTCTTCTACTTCTTCTGATTCACCCTCCTGATTTCACCTTCTCCTTCTCCTTCTTCTACTTCTTCTGCTTCACCCTCCAGACTTCACCTTCTCCTTCTCCTTCTTCTACTTCTTCTGATTCACCCTCCAGACTTCATCTTCTCCTTCTCCTTCTTCTGTTTCTTCTGATTCACCCTCCAGACTTCACCTTCTCCTTCTCCTTCTTCTGCTTCTTCTGATTCACCCTCCTGACTTCACCTTCTCCTTCTCCTTCTTCTGCTTCTTCTGTTTCACCCTCCAGACTTCACCTTCTCCTTCTCCTTCTTCTACTTCTTCTGATTCACCCTCCAGACTTCACCTTCTCCTTCTACTTCTTCTGCTTCTTCTGATTCACCCTCCAGACTTCACCTTCTCCTTCTCCTTCTTCTGCTTCTTCTGATTCACCCTCCAGACTTCATCTTCTCCTTCTCCTTCTTCTACTTCTTCTGATTCACCCGCCAGACTTCACCTTCTCCTTCTCCTTCTTCTGCTTCTTCTGATTCACCCTGCAGACTTCACCTTCTCCTTCTCCTTCGTCTACTTCTTCTGATTCACCCTCCACACTACACCTTCTCCTTCTCCTTCTTCTACTTCTTCTGCTGCGCCCTCCAGACTTCAGCTTCTCCTTCTCCTTCTTCTGCTTCTTCTGCTTCACCCTCCTGACTTCACCTTCTCCTTCTCCTTCTTCTACTTCTTCTGCTTCACCCCCCTGACTTCACCTTCTCCTTCTCCTTCTTCTGCTTCTTCTGATTCATACTCCTAACTTCACCTTCTACTTCTCCTTCTTCTGCTTCTGCTGATTCACCCTCCTGACTTCACCTTCTCCTTCTCCTTCTTCTGCTTCTTCTGATTCACCCTCCAGACTTCACCTTCTCCTTCTCCTTCTTCTACTTCTTCTGATTCACCCTCCAGATTTCATCTTCTCCTTCTCCTTCTTCTGCTTCTTCTGATTCACCCTCCAGACTTCACCTTCTCCTTCTCCTTCTTCTGCTTCTTCTGATTCACCCTCCAGACTTCACCTTCTCCTTCTCCTTCTTCTATTCTTCTGATTCACCCTCCAGACTTCACCTTCTCTTTCTCCTTCTTCTACTTCTTCTGATTCACCCTCCAGTCTTCACCTTCTCCTTCTCCTTCTTCTGCTTCTTCTGCTTCACCCTCCAGACTACACCTTCTCCTTCTCTTTCTTCTGCTTCTTCTGATTCACCCTCCAGACTTCACCTTCTCCTTCTCCTTCTTCTGATTCTTCTGATTCACCCTCCAGACTTCACCTTCTCCTTCTCCTTCTTCTGCTTCTTCTGATTCACCCTCCTGACTTCACCTTCTCCTTCTCCTTCTTCTCCTTCTTCTGATTCACTCTCCTGACTTCACCTTCTCCTTCTCCTTCTTCTACTTCTTCTGATTCACCCTCCTGACTTCACCTTCCCCTTCTCCTTCTTCTACTTCTTCTGCTTCACCCTCCAGACTTCACCTTCTCCTTCTCCTTCTTCTACTTCTTCTGATACACCCTCCAGACTTCACCTTCTCCTTCTCCTTCTTCTGCTTCTTCTGATTCACCCTCCAGACTTCCGCTTCTCCTTCTCCTTATTCTGCTTCTTCTGATTCACCCTCCAGGCTTCACCTTCTCCTTCTCCTTCTTCTGCTTCTTCTGCTTCACCCTCCAGACTTCACCTTCTCCTTCTCCTTCTTCTGCTTCTTCTGATTCACCCTCCAGACTTCACCTTCTCCTTCTCCTTCTTCTACTTCTTCTGATTCACCCTCCAGATTTCATCTTCTCCTTCTCCTTCTTCTGCTTCTTCTGATTCACCCTCCAGACATCACCTTCTCCTTCTCCTTCTTCTGCTTCTTCTGATTCACCCTCCAGACTTCACCTTCTCCTTCTCCTTCTTCTACTTCTTCTGATTCACCCTCCAGACTTCACCTTCTCCTTCTCCTTCTTCTACTTCTTCTGATTCACCCTTCAGACTTCACCTTCTCCTTCTCCTTTTCTGCTTCTTCTGATTCACCCTCCAGACCTCACCTTCACCTTCTCCTTCTTCTACTTCTTCTGATTCACCCTCCTAACTTCACCTTCTCCTTCTCCTTCTTCTGCTTCTTCTGATTCTCTCTCCTGACTTCACCTTCTCCTTCTCCTTCTTCTGCTTCTTCTGATTCACTTTCCAGACTTCACCTTCTCCTTCTCCTTCTTCTGCTTCTTCTGATTCACCCTCCAGACTTCACCTTCTCCTTCTGCTTCTTCTGATTCACCCTCCAGACCTCACGTTCTCCTTCTCCTTCTTCTACTTCTTCTGATTCACCCTCCAGACTTCATCTTCTCCTTCTCCTTCTTCTGCTTCTTCTGATTCACCCTCCAGACTTCACCTTCTCCTTCTCTTTCTTCTGCTTCTTCTGATTCACCCTCCAGACTTCACCTTCTCCTTCTCCTTCTTCTGATTCTTCTGATTCACCCTCCAGACTTCATCTTCTTCTTCTCCTTCTTCTGCTTCTTCTGATTCACTCTCCTGACTTCACCTTCTCCTTCTCCTTCTTCTACTTCTTCTGATTCACCCTCCTGACTTCACCTTCTCCTTCTCCTTCTTCTACTTCTTCTGCTTCACCCTCCAGACTTCACCTTCTCCTTCTCCTTCTTCTACTTCTTCTGATTCACCCTCCAGACTTCACCTTCTCCTTCTCCTTCTTCTGCTTCTTCTGGTTCACCCTCCAGACTTCACCTTCTCCTTCTCCTTATTCTGCTTCTTCTGATTCACCCTCCAGACTTCACCTTCTCCTTCTCCTTCTTCTGCTTCTTCTGCTTCACCCTCCAGACTTCACCTTCTCCTTCTCCTTCTTCTGCTTCTTCTGATTCACCCTCCAGACTTCACCTTCTCCTTCTCCTTCTTCTACTTCTTCTGATTCACCCTCCAGATTTCATCTTCTCCTTCTCCTTCTTCTGCTTCTTCTGATTCACCCTCCAGACATCACCTTCTCCTTCTCCTTCTTCTGCTTCTTCTGATTCACCCTCCAGACTTCAACTTCTCCTTCTCCTTCTTCTACTTCTTCTGATTCACCCTCCAGACTTCACCTTCTCCTTCTCCTTCTTCTACTTCTTCTGATTCACCCTTCAGACTTCACCTTCTCCTTCTCCTTCTTCTGCTTCTTCTGATTCACCCTCCAGACCTCAACTTCTCCTTCTCCTTCTTCTACTTCTTCTGATTCACCCTCCAGACTTCATCTTCTCCGTCTCCTTCTTCTGCTTCTTCTGATTCACCCTCCAGACTTCACCTTCTCCTTCTCCTTCTTCTGCTTCTTCTGATTCACCCTCCAGACTTCGCCTTCTCCTTCTCCTTCTTCTACTTCTTCTGATTCACACTCCAGACTTCACCTTCTCCTTCTCTTTCTTCTACTTCTTCTGATTCATCCTCAGTCTTCACCTTCTCCATCTCCTTCTTCTGCTTCTTCTGATTCACCCTCCAGACTTCACCTTCTCCTTCTCCTTCTTCTGCTTCATCTGATTCACCCTCCTGACTTCACCTTCTCCTTCTCCTTCTTCTGCTTCTTCTGATTCACCCTCCAGACTTCACCTTCTCCTTCTCCTTCTTCTACTTCTTCTGATTCACCCTCCAGACTTCGCCTTCTCCTTCTACTTCTTCTGCTTCTTCTGATTCACCCTCCAGACTTCACCTTCTCCTTCTCCTTATTCTGCTTCTTCTGATTCACCCTCCAGACTTCACCTTCTCCTTCTCCTTCGTCTACTTCTTCTGATTCACCCTCCAGACTACACCTTCTCCTTCTCCTTCTTCTACTTCTTCTGATTCACCCTCCAGACTTCACCTTCTCCTTCTCCTTCTTCTGCTTCTTCTGATTCACCCTCCAGACTTCACCTTCTCCTTCTCCTTCTTCTACTTCTTCTGATTCACCCTCCAGACTTCACCTTCTCCTTCTCCTTCTTCTGATTCACCCTCCAGACTTCACCTTCTCCTTCTCCTTCTTCTACTTCTTCTGCTTCTCCCTCCAGACTTCACCTTCTCCTTCTCCTTCTTCTGCTTCTTCTGATTCACCCTCCAGACTTCACCTCCTCCTTCTCCTTCTTCTACTTCTTCTGATTCACCCTCCGGACATCACCTTCTCCTTCTCCTTCTTCTACTTCTTCTGATTCACCCTCCAGACTTCACCTTCTCCTTCTCCTTCTTCTACTTCTTCTGATTCACCCTCCTGACTTCACCTTCTCCTTCTCCTTCTTCTGCTTCTTCTGCTTCACCCTCCAGACTTCACCTTCTCGTTCTCTTTCTTCTGCTTCTTCTGCTTCACCCTCCAGACTTCACCTTCTCCTTCTCCTTCTTCTGCTTCTTCTGCTTCACCCTCCTGACTTCACCTTCTCCTTCTCCTTCTTCTACTTCTTCTGATTCACCCTCCAGACTTCACCTTCTCCTTCTCCTTCTTCTGCTTCTTCTGCTTCACCCTCCAGACTTCACCTTCTCCTTCTCCTTCACCTGCTTCTTCTGCTTCGCCCTCCAGACTTCACCTTCTCCTTCTCCTTCTTCTGCTTCTTCTGCTTCACCCTCCAGACTTCACATTCTCCTTCTCCTTCTTCTGCTTCTTCTGCTTCACCCTCCTGACTTCATCTTCTCCTTCTCCTTCTTCTACTTCTTCTGATTCACCCTCCAGACTTCACCTTCTCCTTCTCCTTCTTCTGCTTCTTCTGCTTCACCCTCCAGACTTCACCTTCTCCTTTTCCTTCTTCTGCTTCTTCTGCTGCGCCCTCCAGACTTCATCTTCTCCTTCTCCTTCTTCTGCTTCTTCTGCTTCACCCTCCTGACTTCACCTTCTCCTTCTCCTTCTTCTACTTCTTCTGCTTCACCCCCCTGACTTCACCTTCTCCTTCTCCTTCTTCTGCTTCTTCTGATTCACCCTCCTAACTTCACCTTCTCCTTCTTCTGCTTCTTCTGATTCACCCTCCTGACTTCACCTTCTCCTTCTCCTTCTTCTGCTTCTTCTGATTCACCCTCCAGACTTCACCTTCTCTTTCTCCTTCTTCTGCTTCTTCTGATTCACCCTCCAGACTTCACCTTCTCCTACTCCTTCTTCTGCTTCTTCTGATTCACCCTCCAGACCTCACCTTCTCCTTCTCCTTCTTCTACTTCTTCTGATTCACCCTCCAGATTTCATCTTCTCCTTCTCCTTCTTCTGATTCTTCTGATTCACCCTCCAGACTTCACCTTCTCCTTCTCCTTCTTCTGCTTCTTCTGATTCACCCTCCAGACTTCACCTTCTCCTTCTCCTTCTTCTGATTCTTCTGATTCACCCTCCAGACTTCACCTTCTCCTTCTCCTTCTTCTGCTTCTTCTGATTCACCCTCCTGACTTCACCTTCTCCTTCTCCTTCTTCTACTTCTTCTGATTCACCCTCCTGATTTCACCTTCTCCTTCTCCTTCTTCTACTTCTTCTGCTTCACCCTCCAGACTTCACCTTCTCCTTCTCCTTCTTCTACTTCTTCTGATTCACCCTCCAGACTTCATCTTCTCCTTCTCCTTCTTCTGTTTCTTCTGATTCACCCTCCAGACTTCACCTTCTCCTTCTCCTTCTTCTGCTTCTTCTGATTCACCCTCCTGACTTCACCTTCTCCTTCTCCTTCTTCTGCTTCTTCTGTTTCACCCTCCAGACTTCACCTTCTCCTTCTCCTTCTTCTACTTCTTCTGATTCACCCTCCAGACTTCACCTTCTCCTTCTACTTCTTCTGCTTCTTCTGATTCACCCTCCAGACTTCACCTTCTCCTTCTCCTTCTTCTGCTTCTTCTGATTCACCCTCCAGACTTCATCTTCTCCTTCTCCTTCTTCTACTTCTTCTGATTCACCCGCCAGACTTCACCTTCTCCTTCTCCTTCTTCTGCTTCTTCTGATTCACCCTGCAGACTTCACCTTCTCCTTCTCCTTCGTCTACTTCTTCTGATTCACCCTCCACACTACACCTTCTCCTTCTCCTTCTTCTACTTCTTCTGCTGCGCCCTCCAGACTTCAGCTTCTCCTTCTCCTTCTTCTGCTTCTTCTGCTTCACCCTCCTGACTTCACCTTCTCCTTCTCCTTCTTCTACTTCTTCTGCTTCACCCCCCTGACTTCACCTTCTCCTTCTCCTTCTTCTGCTTCTTCTGATTCATACTCCTAACTTCACCTTCTACTTCTCCTTCTTCTGCTTCTGCTGATTCACCCTCCTGACTTCACCTTCTCCTTCTCCTTCTTCTGCTTCTTCTGATTCACCCTCCAGACTTCACCTTCTCCTTCTCCTTCTTCTACTTCTTCTGATTCACCCTCCAGATTTCATCTTCTCCTTCTCCTTCTTCTGCTTCTTCTGATTCACCCTCCAGACTTCACCTTCTCCTTCTCCTTCTTCTGCTTCTTCTGATTCACCCTCCAGACTTCACCTTCTCCTTCTCCTTCTTCTATTCTTCTGATTCACCCTCCAGACTTCACCTTCTCTTTCTCCTTCTTCTACTTCTTCTGATTCACCCTCCAGTCTTCACCTTCTCCTTCTCCTTCTTCTGCTTCTTCTGCTTCACCCTCCAGACTACACCTTCTCCTTCTCTTTCTTCTGCTTCTTCTGATTCACCCTCCAGACTTCACCTTCTCCTTCTCCTTCTTCTGATTCTTCTGATTCACCCTCCAGACTTCACCTTCTCCTTCTCCTTCTTCTGCTTCTTCTGATTCACCCTCCTGACTTCACCTTCTCCTTCTCCTTCTTCTCCTTCTTCTGATTCACCCTCCTGACTTCACCTTCTCCTTCTCCTTCTTCTACTTCTTCTGCTTCACCCTCCAGACTTCACCTTCTCCTTCTCCTTCTTCTACTTCTTCTGATTCACCCTCCAGACTTCACCTTCTCCTTCTCCTTCTTCTGCTTCTTCTGATTCACCCTCCAGACTTCACCTTCTCCTTCTCCTTCTTCTGCTTCTTCTGATTCACCCTCCTGACTTCACCTTCTCCTTCTCCTTCTTCTGCTTCTTCTAATTCACCCTCCAGACTTCACCTTTTCCTTCTCCTTCTTCTACTTCTTCTGATTCACCCTCCAGACTTCACCTTCTCCTTCTACTTCTTCTGCTTCTTCTGATTCACCCTCCAGACATCACCTTCTCCTTCTCCTTCTTCTGCTTCTTCTGATTCACCATCCAGACTTCACCTTCTCCTTCTCCTTCTTCTGCTTCTTCTAATTCACCCTCCAGACTTCACCTTTTCCTTCTCCTTCTTCTACTTCTTCTGATTCACCCTCCAGACTTCACCTTCTCCTTCTACTTCTTCTGCTTCTTCTGATTCACCCTCCAGACATCACCTTCTCCTTCTCCTTCTTCTCCTTCTTCTGATTCACCCTCCAGACTTCACCTTCTCCTTCTCCTTCTTCTGCTTCTTCTGCTTCACCCTCCAGACTTCACCTTCTCCTTCTCCTTCATCTGCTTCTTCTGCTTCGCCCTCCATACTTCACCTTCTCCTTCTCCTTCTTCTGCTTCTTCTGCTTCACCCTCCAGACTTCACATTCTCCTTCTCCTTCTTCTGCTTCTTCTGCTTCACCCTCCTGACTTCACCTTCTCCTTCTCCTTCTTCTACTTCTTCTGATTCACCCTCCAGACTTCACCTTCTCCTTCTCCTTCTTCTGCTTCTTCTGCTTCACCCTCCAGACTTCACCTTCTCCTTTTCCTTCTTCTGCTTCTTCTGCTGCGCCCTCCAGACTTCAACTTCTCCTTCTCCTTCTTCTGCTTCTTCTGCTTCACCCTCCTGACTTCACCTTCTCCTTCTCCTTCTTCTACTTCTTCTGCTTCACCCCCCTGACTTCACCTTCTCCTTCTCCTTCTTCTGCTTCTTCTGATTCACCCTCCTAACTTCACCTTCTCCTTCTCCTTCTTCTGCTTCTTCTGATTCACCCTCCTGACTTCACCTTCTCCTTCTCCTTCTTCTGCTTCTTCTGATTCACCCTCCAGACTTCACCTTCTCTTTCTCCTTCTTCTGCTTCTTCTGATTCACCCTCCAGACTTCACCTTCTCCTTCTCCTTCGTCTACTTCTTCTGATTCACCCTCCAGACTACACCTTCTCCTTCTCCTTCTTCTACTTCTTCTGATTCACCCTCCAGACTTCACCTTCTCCTTCTCCTTCTTCTGCTTCTTCTGATTCACCCTCCAGACTTCACCTTCTCCTTCTCCTTCTTCTACTTCTTCTGATTCACCCTCCAGACTTCACCTTCTCCTTCTCCTTCTTCTGATTCACCCTCCAGACTTCACCTTCTCCTTCTCCTTCTTCTACTTCTTCTGCTTCTCCCTCCAGACTTCACCTTCTCCTTCTCCTTCTTCTGCTTCTTCTGATTCACCCTCCAGACTTCACATCCTCCTTCTCCTTCTTCTACTTCTTCTGATTCACCCTCCGGACATCACCTTCTCCTTCTCCTTCTTCTACTTCTTCTGATTCACCCTCCAGACTTCACCTTCTCCTTCTCCTTCTTCTACTTCTTCTGATTCACCCTCCTGACTTCACCTTCTCCTTCTCCTTCTTCTGCTTCTTCTGCTTCACCCTCCAGACTTCACCTTCTCGTTCTCTTTCTTCTGCTTCTTCTGCTTCACCCTCCAGACTTCACCTTCTCCTTCTCCTTCTTCTGCTTCTTCTGCTTCACCCTCCTGACTTCACCTTCTCCTTCTCCTTCTTCTACTTCTTCTGATTCACCCTCCAGACTTCACCTTCTCCTTCTCATTCTTCTGCTTCTTCTGCTTCACCCTCCAGACTTCACCTTCTCCTTCTCCTTCACCTGCTTCTTCTGCTTCGCCCTCCAGACTTCACCTTCTCCTTCTCCTTCTTCTGCTTCTTCTGCTTCACCCTCCAGACTTCACATTCTCCTTCTCCTTCTTCTGCTTCTTCTGCTTCACCCTCCTGACTTCATCTTCTCCTTCTCCTTCTTCTACTTCTTCTGATTCACCCTCCAGACTTCACCTTCTCCTTCTCCTTCTTCTGCTTCTTCTGCTTCACCCTCCAGACTTCACCTTCTCCTTTTCCTTCTTCTGCTTCTTCTGCTGCGCCCTCCAGACTTCATCTTCTCCTTCTCCTTCTTCTGCTTCTTCTGCTTCACCCTCCTGACTTCACCTTCTCCTTCTCCTTCTTCTGCTTCTTCTGATTCACCCTCCTAACTTCACCTTCTCCTTCTCCTTCTTCTGCTTCTTCTGATTCACCCTCCTGACTTCACCTTCTCCTTCTCCTTCTTCTGCTTCTTCTGATTCACCCTCCAGACTTCACCTTCTCTTTCTCCTTCTTCTGCTTCTTCTGATTCACCCTCCAGACTTCACCTTCTCCTACTCCTTCTTCTGCTTCTTCTGATTCACCCTCCAGACCTCACCTTCTCCTTCTCCTTCTTCTACTTCTTCTGATTCACCCTCCAGATTTCATCTTCTCCTTCTCCTTCTTCTGATTCTTCTGATTCACCCTCCAGACTTCACCTTCTCCTTCTCCTTCTTCTGCTTCTTCTGATTCACCCTCCAGACTTCACCTTCTCCTTCTCCTTCTTCTGATTCTTCTGATTCACCCTCCAGACTTCACCTTCTCCTTCTCCTTCTTCTGCTTCTTCTGATTCACCCTCCTGACTTCACCTTCTCCTTCTCCTTCTTCTACTTCTTCTGATTCACCCTCCTGATTTCACCTTCTCCTTCTCCTTCTTCTACTTCTTCTGCTTCACCCTCCAGACTTCACCTTCTCCTTCTCCTTCTTCTACTTCTTCTGATTCACCCTCCAGACTTCATCTTCTCCTTCTCCTTCTTCTGTTTCTTCTGATTCACCCTCCAGACTTCACCTTCTCCTTCTCCTTCTTCTGCTTCTTCTGATTCACCCTCCTGACTTCACCTTCTCCTTCTCCTTCTTCTGCTTCTTCTGTTTCACCCTCCAGACTTCACCTTCTCCTTCTCCTTCTTCTACTTCTTCTGATTCACCCTCCAGACTTCACCTTCTCCTTCTACTTCTTCTGCTTCTTCTGATTCACCCTCCAGACTTCACCTTCTCCTTCTCCTTCTTCTGCTTCTTCTGATTCACCCTCCAGACTTCATCTTCTCCTTCTCCTTCTTCTACTTCTTCTGATTCACCCGCCAGACTTCACCTTCTCCTTCTCCTTCTTCTGCTTCTTCTGATTCACCCTGCAGACTTCACCTTCTCCTTCTCCTTCGTCTACTTCTTCTGATTCACCCTCCACACTACACCTTCTCCTTCTCCTTCTTCTACTTCTTCTGCTGCGCCCTCCAGACTTCAGCTTCTCCTTCTCCTTCTTCTGCTTCTTCTGCTTCACCCTCCTGACTTCACCTTCTCCTTCTCCTTCTTCTACTTCTTCTGCTTCACCCCCCTGACTTCACCTTCTCCTTCTCCTTCTTCTGCTTCTTCTGATTCATACTCCTAACTTCACCTTCTACTTCTCCTTCTTCTGCTTCTGCTGATTCACCCTCCTGACTTCACCTTCTCCTTCTCCTTCTTCTGCTTCTTCTGATTCACCCTCCAGACTTCACCTTCTCCTTCTCCTTCTTCTACTTCTTCTGATTCACCCTCCAGATTTCATCTTCTCCTTCTCCTTCTTCTGCTTCTTCTGATTCACCCTCCAGACTTCACCTTCTCCTTCTCCTTCTTCTGCTTCTTCTGATTCACCCTCCAGACTTCACCTTCTCCTTCTCCTTCTTCTATTCTTCTGATTCACCCTCCAGACTTCACCTTCTCTTTCTCCTTCTTCTACTTCTTCTGATTCACCCTCCAGTCTTCACCTTCTCCTTCTCCTTCTTCTGCTTCTTCTGCTTCACCCTCCAGACTACACCTTCTCCTTCTCTTTCTTCTGCTTCTTCTGATTCACCCTCCAGACTTCACCTTCTCCTTCTCCTTCTTCTGATTCTTCTGATTCACCCTCCAGACTTCACCTTCTCCTTCTCCTTCTTCTGCTTCTTCTGATTCACCCTCCTGACTTCACCTTCTCCTTCTCCTTCTTCTCCTTCTTCTGATTCACCCTCCTGACTTCACCTTCTCCTTCTCCTTCTTCTACTTCTTCTGCTTCACCCTCCAGACTTCACCTTCTCCTTCTCCTTCTTCTACTTCTTCTGATTCACCCTCCAGACTTCACCTTCTCCTTCTCCTTCTTCTGCTTCTTCTGATTCACCCTCCAGACTTCACCTTCTCCTTCTCCTTCTTCTGCTTCTTCTGATTCACCCTCCTGACTTCACCTTCTCCTTCTCCTTCTTCTGCTTCTTCTAATTCACCCTCCAGACTTCACCTTTTCCTTCTCCTTCTTCTACTTCTTCTGATTCACCCTCCAGACTTCACCTTCTCCTTCTACTTCTTCTGCTTCTTCTGATTCACCCTCCAGACATCACCTTCTCCTTCTCCTTCTTCTGCTTCTTCTGATTCACCATCCAGACTTCACCTTCTCCTTCTCCTTCTTCTGCTTCTTCTAATTCACCCTCCAGACTTCACCTTTTCCTTCTCCTTCTTCTACTTCTTCTGATTCACCCTCCAGACTTCACCTTCTCCTTCTACTTCTTCTGCTTCTTCTGATTCACCCTCCAGACATCACCTTCTCCTTCTCCTTCTTCTCCTTCTTCTGATTCACCCTCCAGACTTCACCTTCTCCTTCTCCTTCTTCTGCTTCTTCTGCTTCACCCTCCAGACTTCACCTTCTCCTTCTCCTTCATCTGCTTCTTCTGCTTCGCCCTCCATACTTCACCTTCTCCTTCTCCTTCTTCTGCTTCTTCTGCTTCACCCTCCAGACTTCACATTCTCCTTCTCCTTCTTCTGCTTCTTCTGCTTCACCCTCCTGACTTCACCTTCTCCTTCTCCTTCTTCTACTTCTTCTGATTCACCCTCCAGACTTCACCTTCTCCTTCTCCTTCTTCTGCTTCTTCTGCTTCACCCTCCAGACTTCACCTTCTCCTTTTCCTTCTTCTGCTTCTTCTGCTGCGCCCTCCAGACTTCATCTTCTCCTTCTCCTTCTTCTGCTTCTTCTGCTTCACCCTCCTGACTTCACCTTCTCCTTCTCCTTCTTCTACTTCTTCTGCTTCACCCCCCTGACTTCACCTTCTCCTTCTCCTTCTTCTGCTTCTTCTGATTCACCCTCCTAACTTCACCTTCTCCTTCTCCTTCTTCTGCTTCTTCTGATTCACCCTCCTGACTTCACCTTCTCCTTCTCCTTCTTCTGCTTCTTCTGATTCACCCTCCAGACTTCACCTTCTCTTTCTCCTTCTTCTGCTTCTTCTGATTCACCCTCCAGACTTCACCTTCTCCTACTCCTTCTTCTGCTTCTTCTGATTCACCCTCCAGACCTCACCTTCTCCTTCTCATTCTTCTACTTCTTCTGATTCACCCTCCAGATTTCATCTTCTCCTTCTCCTTCTTCTGATTCTTCTGATTCACCCTCCAGACTTCAACTTCTCCTTCTCCTTCTTCTGCTTCTTCTGATTCACCCTCCAGACTTCACCTTCTCCTTCTCCTTCTTCTGATTCTTCTGATTCACCCTCCAGACTTCACCTTCTCCTTCTCCTTCTTCTGCTTCTTCTGATTCACCCTCCTGACTTCACCTTCTCCTTCTCCTTCTTCTACTTCTTCTGATTCACCCTCCTGATTTCACCTTCTCCTTCTCCTTCTTCTACTTCTTCTACTTCACCCTCCAGACTTCACCTTCTCCTTCTCCTTCTTCTACTTATTCTGATTCACCCTCCAGACTTCATCTTCTCCTTCTCCTTCTTCTGTTTCTTCTGATTCACCCTCCAGACTTCACCTTCTCCTTCTCCTTCTTCTGCTTCTTCTGATTCACCCTCCTGACTTCACCTTCTCCTTCTCCTTCTTCTGCTTCTTCTGTTTCACCCTCCAGACTTCACCTTCTCCTTCTCCTTCTTCTACTTCTTCTGATTCACCCTCCAGACTTCACCTTCTCCTTCTACTTCTTCTGCTTCTTCTGATTCACCCTCCAGACTTCACCTTCTCCTTCTCCTTCTTCTGCTTCTTCTGATTCACCCTCCAGACTTCATCTTCTCCTTCTCCTTCTTCTACTTCTTCTGATTCACCCGCCAGACTTCACCTTCTCCTTCTCCTTCTTCTGCTTCTTCTGATTCACCCTCCAGACTTCACCTTCTCCTTCTCCTTCGTCTACTTCTTCTGATTCACCCTCCATACTACACCTTCTCCTTCTCCTTCTTCTACTTCTTCTGCTGCGCCCTCCAGACTTCAGCTTCTCCTTCTCCTTCTTCTGCTTCTTCTGCTTCACCCTCCTGACTTCACCTTCTCCTTCTCCTTCTTCTACTTCTTCTGCTTCACCCCCCTGACTTCACCTTCTCCTTCTCCTTCTTCTGCTTCTTCTGATTCATACTCCTAACTTCACCTTCTACTTCTCCTTCTTCTGCTTCTGCTGATTCACCCTCCTGACATCACCTTCTCCTTCTCCTTTTTCTGCTTCTTCTGATTCACCCTCCAGACTTCACCTTCTCCTTCTCCTTCTTCTGCTTCTTCTGATTCACCCTCCAGATTTCATCTTCTCCTTCTCCTTCTTCTGCTTCTTCTGATTCACCCTCCAGACCTCACCTTCTCCTTCTCCTTCTTCTACTTCTTCTGATTCACCCTCCAGATTTCATCTTCTCCTTCTCCTTCTTCTGCTTCTTCTGATTCACCCTCCAGACTTCACCTTCTCCTTCTCCTTCTTCTGCTTCTTCTGATTCACCCTCCAGACTTCACCTTCTCCTTCTCCTTCTTCTATTCTTCTGATTCACCCTCCAGACTTCACCTTCTCCTTCTCCTTCTTCTGCTTCTTCTGATTCACCCTCCAGTCTTCACCTTCTCCTTCTCCTTCTTCTGCTTCTTCTGCTTCACCCTCCAGACTACACCTTCTCCTTCTCTTTCTTCTGCTTCTTCTGATTCACCCTCCAGACTTCACCTTCTCCTTCTCCTTCTTCTGATTCTTCTGATTCACCCTCCAGACTTCACCTTCTCCTTCTCCTTCTTCTGCTTCTTCTGATTCACCCTCCTGACTTCACCTTCTCCTTCTCCTTCTTCTGATTCACCCTCCTGACTTCACCTTCTCCTTCTCCTTCTTCTACTTCTTCTGCTTCACCCTCCAGACTTCACCTTCTCCTTCTCCTTCTTCTACTTCTTCTGATTCACCCTCCAGACTTCACCTTCTCCTTCTCCTTCTTCTGCTTCTTCTGATTCACCCTCCAGACTTCACCTTCTCCTTCTCCTTCTTCTGCTTCTTCTGATTCACCCTCCTGACTTCACCTTCTCCTTCTCCTTCTTCTGCTTCTTCTAATTCACCCTCCAGACTTCACCTTTTCCTTCTCCTTCTTCTACTTCTTCTGATTCACCCTCCAGACTTCACCTTCTCCTTCTACTTCTTCTGCTTCTTCTGATTCACCCTCCAGACATCACCTTCTCCTTCTCCTTCTTCTGCTTCTTCTGATTCACCCTCCAGACTTCACCTTCTCCTTCTCCTTCGTCTACTTCTTCTGATTCACCCTCCAGACTTCACCTTCTCCTTCTCATTCTTCTACTTCTTCTGATTCACCCGCCAGACTTCACCTTCTCCTTCTCCTTGTTCTGCTTCTTCTGATTCACCCTCCAGACTTCACCTTCTCCTTCTCCTTCGTCTACTTCTTCTGATTCAACATCCAGACTACACCTTCTCCTTCTCCTTCTTCTACTTCTTCTGATTCACCCTCCAGACTTCACCTTCTCCTTCTCCTTCTTCTGCTTCTTCTGATTCACCCTCCAGACTTCACCTTCTCCTTCTCCTTCTTCTACTTCTTCTGATTCACCCTCCAGACTTCACCTTCTCCTTCTCCTTCTTCTACTTCTTCTGATTCACCCTCCAGACTTCACCTTCTCCTTCTCCTTCTTCTGCTTCTTCTGATTCACCTTCCAGACTTCACCTTCTCCTTCTCCTTCTTCTGCTTCTTCTGATTCACTCTCCTGACTTCACCTTCTCCTTCTCCTTCTTCTGCTTCTTCTGATTCACCCTCCGAACTTCACCTTCTCCTTCTCCTTCTTCTTCTTCTTCTGATTCACCCTCCAGACTTCACCTTCGCCTTCTCCTTCTTCTGCTTCTTCTGATTCACATTCCAGACTTCACCTTCTCCTTCTCCTTCTTCTGCTACTTCTGATTCACCCTCCAGACTTCACCTTCTCCTTCTCCTTCTTCTGCTTCTTCTGATTCACCCTTCAGACTTCACCTTCTCCTTCTCCTTCTTCTGCTTCTTCTGATTCACCCTCCAGACCTCACCTTCTCCTTCTCCTTCTTCTACTTCTTCTGATTCACCCTCCAGACTTCATCATCTCCTTCTCCTTCTTCTGCTTCTTCTGATTCACCCTCCAGACTTCACCTTCTCCTTCTCCTTCTTCTGCTTCTTCTGATTCACCCTCCAGACTTGACCTTCTCCTTCTCCTTCTTCTACTTCTTCTGATTCACCCTCCAGACTTCACCTTCTCCTTCTCCTTCTTCTACTTCTTCTGCTTCTCCCTCCAGACTTCACCTTCTCCTTCTCCTTCTTCTGCTTCTTCTGCTTCTCCCTCCTGACTTCACCTTCTCCTTCTCCTTCTTCTACTTCTTCTGCTTCACCCCCCTGACTTCACCTTCTCCTTCTCCTTCTTCTACTTCTTCTGCTTCACCCTCCAGACTTCACCTTCTCCTTCTCCTTCTTCTGCTTCTTCTGCTTCACCCTCCTGACTTCACCTTCTCCTTCTCCTTCTTCTACTTCTTCTGCTTCACCCCCCTGACTTCGCCTTCTCCTTCTCCTTCTTCTACTTCTTCTGCTTCACCCTCCAGACTTCACCTTCTCCTTCTCCTTCTTCTGCTTCTTCTGATTCACCCTCCAGACCTCACCTTCTCCTTCTCCTTCTTCTACTTCTTCTGATTCACCCTCCAGACTTCATCATCTCCTTCTCCTTCTTCTGCTTCTTCTGATTCACCCTCCAGACTTCACCTTCTCCTTCTCCTTCTTCTGCTTCTTCTGATTCACCCTCCAGACTTGACCTTCTCCTTCTCCTTCTTCTACTTCTTCTGATTCACCCTCCAGACTTCACCTTCTCCTTCACCCTCCAGACTTCACCTTCTCCTTCTCCTTCTTCTGCTTCTTCTGATTCACCCTTCAGACATCACCTTCTCCTTCTCCTTCTTCTGCTTCTTCTGATTCACCCTTCAGACATCACCTTCTCCTTCTCCTTCTTCTGCTTCTTCTGATTCACCCTCCAGACCTCACCTTCTCCTTCTCCTTCTTCTACTTCTTCTGATTCACCCTCCAGACTTCATCTTCTCCTTCTCCTTCTTCCGCTTCTTCTGATTCACCCTCCAGACTTCACCTTCTCCTTCTCCTTCTTCTACTTCTTCTGATTCACCCTCCAGACTTCATCTTCTCCTTCTCCTTCTTCTACTTCTTCTGATTCACCCTCCAGACTTCATCTTCTCCTTCTCTTTCTTCTGCTTCTTCTGATTCACCCTCCAGACTTCACCTTCTCCTTCTCCTTCTTCTGCTTCTTCTGATTCACCCTCCAGACTTCGCCTTCTCCTTCTCCTTCTTCTACTTCTTCTGATTCACCCTCCAGACTTCACCTTCTCCTTCTCCTTCTTCTACTTCTTCTGATTCACCCTCCAGTCTTCACCTTCTCCTTCTCCTTCTTCTGCTTCTTCTGATTCACCCTCCAGACTTCATCTTCTCCTTCTCCTTCTTCTGCTTCTTCTGATTCACCCTCCTGACCTCACCTTCTCCTTCTCCTTCTTCTGCTTCTTCTGATTCACCCTCCAGACTTCACCTTCTCCTTCTCCTTCTTCTACTTCTCCTGATTCACCCTCCAGACTTCACCTTCTCCTTCTACTTCTTCTGCTTCTTCTGATTCACCCTCCAGACTTCACCTTCTCCTTCTCCTTCTTGTGCTTCTTCTGATTCACCCTCCAGACCTCACCTTCTCCTTCTCCTTCTTCTGCTTCTTCTGATTCACCCTCCAGACTTCACCTTCTCCTTCTCCTTCGTCTGCTTCTTCTGATTCACCCTACAGACTTCACCTTCTCCTTCTCCTTCTTCTACTTCTTCCGAATCACCCTCCAGACTTCACCTTCTCCTTCTCCTTCTTCTGCTTCTTCTGATTCACCCTCCAGACTTCACCTTCTCCTTCTCCTTCTTCTACTTCTTCTGATTCACCTCCAGACTTCACCTTCTCCTTCTCCTTTTTCTACTTCTTCTGATTCCCCCTCCAGACTTCACCTTCTCCTTCTCCTTCTTCTACTTCTTCTGCTTCTCCCTCCAGACTTCACCTTCTCCTTCTCCTTCTTCTGCTTCTTCTGATTCACCCTCCAGACTTCACCTTCTCCTTCTCCTTCTTCTACTTCTTCTGATTCACCCTCCAGACTTCACCTTCTCCTTCTCCTTCTTCTACTTCTTCTGATTCACCCTCCAGACTTCACCTTCTCCTTCTCCTTCTTCTACTTCTTCTGATTCACCCTCCTGACTTCAGCTTCTCCTTCTCCTTCTTCTGCTTCTTCTGCTTCACCCTCCAGACTTCACCTTCTCCTTCTTCTGCTTCTTGTGCTTCACCCTCCAGACTTCAGCTTCTCCTTCTCCTTCTTCTGCTTCTTCTGCTTCACCCTCCTGACTTCACCTCATCCTTCTCCTTCTTCTACTTCTTCTGATTCTCCCTCCAGACTTCACCTTCTCCTTCTCCTTCGTCTGCTTCTTCTGCTTCACCCTCCAGACTTCACCTTCTCCTTCTCCTTCTTCTGCTTCTTCTACTTCGCCCTCCAGACTTCACCTTCTCCTTCTCCTTCTTCTGCTTCTTCTGCTTCACCCTCCAGACTTCACCTTCTCCTTCTCCTTCTTCTGCTTCTTCTGCTTCACCCTCCAGACTTCACCTTCTCCTTCTCCTTCTTCGGCTTCTTCTGATTCACCCTCCAGACTTCATCTTCTCCTTCTCCTTCTTCTGCTTCTTCTGATTCACCCTCCAGACCTCACCTTCTCCTTCTCCTTCTTCTACTTCTTCTGATTCACCCTCCAGACTTCACCTTCTCCTTCTCCTTCTTCTGCTTCTTCTGATTCACCCTCCAGACTTCACCTTCTCCTTCTCCTTCGTCTACTTCTTCTGATTCACCCTCCAGACTACACCTTCTCCTTCTCCTTCTTCTACTTCTTCTGATTCACCCTCCAGACTTCACCTTCTCCTTCTCCTTCTTCTGCTTCTTCTGATTCACCCTCCAGACTTCACCTTCTCCTTCTCCTTCTTCTGCTTCTTCTGATTCACCCTCCAGACTTGACCTTCTCCTTCTCCTTCTTCTACTTCTTCTGATTCACCCTCCAGACTTCACCTTCTCCTTCTCCTTCTTCTACTTCTTCTGCTTCTCCCTCCAGACTTCACCTTCTCCTTCTCCTTCTTCTGCTTCTTCTGCTTCACCCTCCTGACTTCACCTTCTCCTTCTCCTTCTTCTACTTCTTCTGCTTCACCGCCCTGACTTCACCTTCTCCTTCTCCTTCTTCTACTTCTTCTGCTTCACCCTCCAGACTTCACCTTCTCCTTCTCCTTCTTCTGCTTCTTCTGCTTCACCCTCCAGACTTCACCTTCTTCTTCTCCTTCTTCTGCTACTTCTGATTCACCCTCCAGACTTCACCTTCTCCTTCTCCTTCTTCTGCTTCTTCTGATTCACCCTTCAGACTTCACCTTCTCCTTCTCCTTCTTCTGCTTCTTCTGATTCACCCTCCAGACCTCACCTTCTCCTTCTCCTTCTTCTACTTCTTCTGATTCACCCTCCAGACTTCATCATCTCCTTCTCCTTCTTCTGCTTATTCTGATTCACCGTCCAGACTTCACCTTCTCCTTCTCCTTCTTCTGCTTCTTCTGATTCACCCTCCAGACTTCGCCTTCTCCTTCTCCTTCTTCTACTTCTTCTGATTCACCCTCCAGACTTCACCTTCTCCTTCTCCTTCTTCTACTTCTTCTGATTCACCCTCCAGTCTTCACCTTCTCCTTCTCCTTCTTCTGCTTCTTCTGATTCACCCTCCAGACTTCACCTTCTCCTTCTCCTTCTTCTGCTTCTTCTGATTCAACCTCCTGACTTCACCTTCTTCTTCTCCTTCTTCTGCTTCTTCTGATTCACCCTCCAGACTTCACCTTCTCCTTCTCCTTCTTCTACTTCTTCTGATTCACCCTCCAGACTTCACCTTCTCCTTCTTCTTCTTCTGCTTCTTCTGATTCACCCTCCAGACTTCACCTTCTCCATCTCCTTCTTCTGCTTCTTCTGATTCACCCTCCAGACTTCACCTTCTCCTTCTCCTTCTTCGGCTTCTTCTGATTCACCCTCCAGACTTCACCTTCTCCTTCTCCTTCTTCTGCTTCTTCTGATTCACCCTCCAGACTTCACCTTCTCCTTCTCCTTCTTCTACTTCTTCTGATTCACCCTCCAGACTTCACCTTCTCCTTCTCCTTCTTCTACTTCTTCTGCTTCTCCCTCCAGACTTCACCTTCTCCTTCTCCTTCTTCTGCTTCTTCTGCTTCACCCTCCTGACTTCACCTTCTCCTTCTCCTTCTTCTACTTCTTCTGCTTCACCCCCCTGACTTCACCTTCTCCTTCTCCTTCTTCTACTTCTTCTGCTTCACCCTCCAGACTTCACCTTCTCCTTCTCCTTCTTCTGCTTCTTCTGCTTCACCTTCCTGACTTCACCTTCTCCTTCTCCTTCTTCTACTTCTTCTGCTTCACCCCCCTGACTTCACCTTCTCCTTCTCCTTCTTCTGCTTCTTCTGATTCACCCTTCAGACTTCACCTTCTCCTTCTCCTTCTTCTGCTTCTTCTGATTCACCCTCCAGACTTCACCTTCTTCTTCTCCTTCTTCTGCTACTTCTGATTCACCCTCCAGACTTCACCTTCTCCTTCTCCTTCTTCTGCTTCTTCTGATTCACCCTTCAGACTTCACCTTCTCCTTCTCCTTCTTCTGCTTCTTCTGATTCACCCTCCAGACCTCACCTTCTCCTTCTCCTTCTTCTACTTCTTCTGATTCACCCTCCAGACTTCATCATCTCCTTCTCCTTCTTCTGCTTCTTCTGATTCACCCTCCAGACTTCACCTTCTCCTTCTCCTTCTTCTGCTTCTTCTGATTCACCCTCCAGACTTGACCTTCTCCTTCTCCTTCTTCTACTTCTTCTGATTCACCCTCCAGACTTCACCTTCTCCTTCTCCTTCTTCTACTTTTTCTGCTTCTCCCTCCAGACTTCACCTTCTCCTTCTCCTTCTTCTGCTTCTTCTGCTTCTCCCTCCTGACTTCACCTTCTCCTTCTCCTTCTTCTACTTCTTCTGCTTCACCCCCCTGACTTCACCTTCTCCTTCTCCTTCTTCTACTTCTTCTGCTTCACCCTCCAGACTTCACCTTCTCCTTCTCCTTCTTCTGCTTCTTCTGCTTCACCCTCCTGACTTCACCTTCTCCTTCTCCTTCTTCTACTTCTTCTGCTTCACCCCCCTGACTTCGCCTTCTCCTTCTCCTTCTTCTACTTCTTCTGCTTCACCCTCCAGACTTCACCTTCTCCTTCTCCTTCTTCTGCTTCTTCTGATTCACCCTCCAGACCTCACCTTCTCCTTCTCCTTCTTCTACTTCTTCTGATTCACCCTCCAGACTTCATCATCTCCTTCTCCTTCTTCTGCTTCTTCTGATTCACCCTCCAGACTTCACCTTCTCCTTCTCCTTCTTCTGCTTCTTCTGATTCACCCTCCAGACTTGACCTTCTCCTTCTCCTTCTTCTACTTCTTCTGATTCACCCTCCAGACTTCACCTTCTCCTTCACCCTCCAGACTTCACCTTCTCCTTCTCCTTCTTCTGCTTCTTCTGATTCACCCTTCAGACATCACCTTCTCCTTCTCCTTCTTCTGCTTCTTCTGATTCACCCTTCAGACATCACCTTCTCCTTCTCCTTCTTCTACTTCTTCTGATTCACCCTCCAGACTTCATCTTCTCCTTCTCCTTCTTCCGCTTCTTCTGATTCACCCTCCAGACTTCACCTTCTCCTTCTCCTTCTTCTACTTCTTCTGATTCACCCTCCAGACTTCATCTTCTCCTTCTCCTTCTTCTACTTCTTCTGATTCACCCTCCAGACTTCATCTTCTCCTTCTCCTTCTTCTGCTTCTTCTGATTCACCCTCCAGACTTCACCTTCTCCTTCTCCTTCTTCTGCTTCTTCTGATTCACCCTCCAGACTTCGCCTTCTCCTTCTCCTTCTTCTACTTCTTCTGATTCACCCTCCAGACTTCACCTTCTCCTTCTCCTTCTTCTACTTCTTCTGATTCACCCTCCAGTCTTCACCTTCTCCTTCTCCTTCTTCTGCTTCTTCTGATTCACCCTCCAGACTTCATCTTCTCCTTCTCCTTCTTCTGCTTCTTCTGATTCACCCTCCTGACCTCACCTTCTCCTTCTCCTTCTTCTGCTTCTTCTGATTCACCCTCCAGACTTCACCTTCTCCTTCTCCTTCTTCTACTTCTCCTGATTCACCCTCCAGACTTCACCTTCTCCTTCTACTTCTTCTGCTTCTTCTGATTCACCCTCCAGACTTCACCTTCTCCTTCTCCTTCTTGTGCTTCTTCTGATTCACCCTCCAGACCTCACCTTCTCCTTCTCCTTCTTCTGCTTCTTCTGATTCACCCTCCAGACTTCACCTTCTCCTTCTCCTTCGTCTGCTTCTTCTGATTCACCCTACAGACTTCACCTTCTCCTTCTCCTTCTTCTACTTCTTCCGATTCACCCTCCAGACTTCACCTTCTCCTTCTCCTTCTTCTGCTTCTTCTGATTCACCCTCCAGACTTCACCTTCTCCTTCTCCTTCTTCTACTTCTTCTGATTCACCTCCAGACTTCACCTTCTCCTTCTCCTTTTTCTACTTCTTCTGATTCCCCCTCCAGACTTCACCTTCTCCTTCTCCTTCTTCTACTTCTTCTGCTTCTCCCTCCAGACTTCACCTTCTCCTTCTCCTTCTTCTGCTTCTTCTGATTCACCCTCCAGACTTCACCTTCTCCTTCTCCTTCTTCTACTTCTTCTGATTCACCCTCCAGACTTCACCTTCTCCTTCTCCTTCTTCTACTTCTTCTGATTCACCCTCCAGACTTCACCTTCTCCTTCTCCTTCTTCTACTTCTTCTGATTCACCCTCCTGACTTCAGCTTCTCCTTCTCCTTCTTCTGCTTCTTCTGCTTCACCCTCCAGACTTCACCTTCTCCTTCTTCTGCTTCTTCTGCTTCACCCTCCAGACTTCAGCTTCTCCTTCTCCTTCTTCTGCTTCTTCTGCTTCACCCTCCTGACTTCACCTCATCCTTCTCCTTCTTCTACTTCTTCTGATTCTCCCTCCAGACTTCACCTTCTCCTTCTCCTTCGTCTGCTTCTTCTGCTTCACCCTCCAGACTTCACCTTCTCCTTCTCCTTCTTCTGCTTCTTCTACTTCGCCCTCCAGACTTCACCTTCTCCTTCTCCTTCTTCTGCTTCTTCTGCTTCACCCTCCAGACTTCACCTTCTCCTTCTCCTTCTTCTGCTTCTTCTGCTTCACCCTCCAGACTTCACCTTCTCCTTCTCCTTCTTCGGCTTCTTCTGATTCACCCTCCAGACTTCATCTTCTCCTTCTCCTTCTTCTGCTTCTTCTGATTCACCCTCCAGACCTCACCTTCTCCTTCTCCTTCTTCTACTTCTTCTGATTCACCCTCCAGACTTCACCTTCTCCTTCTCCTTCTTCTGCTTCTTCTGATTCACCCTCCAGACTTCACCTTCTCCTTCTCCTTCGTCTACTTCTTCTGATTCACCCTCCAGACTACACCTTCTCCTTCTCCTTCTTCTACTTCTTCTGATTCACCCTCCAGACTTCACCTTCTCCTTCTCCTTCTTCTGCTTCTTCTGATTCACCCTCCAGACTTCACCTTCTCCTTCTCCTTCTTCTGCTTCTTCTGATTCACCCTCCAGACTTGACCTTCTCCTTCTCCTTCTTCTACTTCTTCTGATTCACCCTCCAGACTTCACCTTCTCCTTCTCCTTCTTCTACTTCTTCTGCTTCTCCCTCCAGACTTCACCTTCTCCTTCTCCTTCTTCTGCTTCTTCTGCTTCACCCTCCTGACTTCACCTTCTCCTTCTCCTTCTTCTACTTCTTCTGCTTCACCGCCCTGACTTCACCTTCTCCTTCTCCTTCTTGTACTTCTTCTGCTTCACCCTCCAGACTTCACCTTCTCCTTCTCCTTCTTCTGCTTCTTCTGCTTCACCCTCCAGACTTCACCTTCTTCTTCTCCTTCTTCTGCTACTTCTGATTCACCCTCCAGACTTCACCTTCTCCTTCTCCTTCTTCTGCTTCTTCTGATTCACCCTTCAGACTTCACCTTCTCCTTCTCCTTCTTCTGCTTCTTCTGATTCACCCTCCAGACCTCACCTTCTCCTTCTCCTTCTTCTACTTCTTCTGATTCACCCTCCAGACTTCATCATCTCCTTCTCCTTCTTCTGCTTATTCTGATTCACCCTCCAGACTTCACCTTCTCCTTCTCCTTCTTCTGCTTCTTCTGATTCACCCTCCAGACTTCGCCTTCTCCTTCTCCTTCTTCTACTTCTTCTGATTCACCCTCCAGACTTCACCTTCTCCTTCTCCTTCTTCTACTTCTTCTGATTCACCCTCCAGTCTTCACCTTCTCCTTCTCCTTCTTCTGCTTCTTCTGATTCACCCTCCAGACTTCACCTTCTCCTTCTCCTTCTTCTGCTTCTTCTGATTCAACCTCCTGACTTCACCTTCTTCTTCTCCTTCTTCTGCTTCTTCTGATTCACCCTCCAGACTTCACCTTCTCCTTCTCCTTCTTCTACTTCTTCTGATTCACCCTCCAGACTTCACCTTCTCCTTCTTCTTCTTCTGCTTCTTCTGATTCACCCTCCAGACTTCACCTTCTCCATCTCCTTCTTCTGCTTCTTCTGATTCACCCTCCAGACTTCACCTTCTCCTTCTCCTTCTTCGGCTTCTTCTGATTCACCCTCCAGACTTCACCTTCTCCTTCTCCTTCTTCTGCTTCTTCTGATTCACCCTCCAGACTTCACCTTCTCCTTCTCCTTCTTCTACTTCTTCTGATTCACCCTCCAGACTTCACCTTCTCCTTCTCCTTCTTCTGCTTCTTCTGATTCACCCTCCAGACTTCACCTTCTCCTTCTCCTTCGTCTACTTCTTCTGATTCACCCTCCAGACTACACCTTCTCCTTCTCCTTCTTCTACTTCTTCTGATTCACCCTCCAGACTTCACCTTCTCCTTCTCCTTCTTCTGCTTCTTCGGATTCACCCTCCAGACTTCACCTTCTCCTTCTCCTTCTTCTACTTCTTCTGATTCACCCTCCAGACTTCACCTTCTCCTTCTCCTTCTTCTGCTTCTTCTGATTCACCCTCCAGACTTCACCTTCTCCTTCTCCTTCTTCTACTTCTTCTGCTTCTCCCTCCAGACTTCACCTTCTCCTTCTCCTTCTTCTGCTTCTTCTGCTTCACCCTCCAGACTTCACCTTCTCCTTCTCCTTCTTCTGCTTCTTCTGATTCACCCTCCAGACTTCACCTTCTCCTTCTCCTTCTTCTGCTTCTTCTGATTCACCCTCCAGACTTGACCTTCTCCTTCTCCTTCTTCTACTTCTTCTGATTCACCCTCCAGACTTCACCTTCTCCTTCTCCTTCTTCTACTTCTTCTGCTTCTCCCTCCAGACTTCACCTTCTCCTTCTCCTTCTTCTGCTTCTTCTGCTTCACCCTCCTGACTTCACCTTCTCCTTCTCCTTCTTCTACTTCTTCTGCTTCACCGCCCTGACTTCACCTTCTCCTTCTCCTTCTTCTACTTCTTCTGCTTCACCCTCCAGACTTCACCTTCTTCTCCTTCTTCTGCTTCTTCTGCTTCACCCTCCAGACTTCACCTTCTTCTTCTCCTTCTTCTGCTACTTCTGATTCACCCTCCAGACTTCACCTTCTCCTTCTCCTTCTTCTGCTTCTTCTGATTCACCCTTCAGACTTCACCTTCTCCTTCTCCTTCTTCTGCTTCTTCTGATTCACCCTCCAGACCTCACCTTCTCCTTCTCCTTCTTCTACTTCTTCTGATTCACCCTCCAGACTTCATCATCTCCTTCTCCTTCTTCTGCTTCTTCTGATTCACCCTCCAGACTTCACCTTCTCCTTCTCCTTCTTCTGCTTCTTCTGATTCACCCTCCAGACTTCGCCTTCTCCTTCTCCTTCTTCTACTTCTTCTGATTCACCCTCCAGACTTCACCTTCTCCTTCTCCTTCTTCTACTTCTTCTGATTCACCCTCCAGTCTTCACCTTCTCCTTCTCCTTCTTCTGCTTCTTCTGATTCACCCTCCAGACTTCACCTTCTCCTTCTCCTTCTTCTGCTTCTTCTGATTCAACCTCCTGACTTCACCTTCTTCTTCTCCTTCTTCTGCTTCTTCTGATTCACCCTCCAGACTTCACCTTCTCCTTCTCCTTCTTCTACTTCTTCTGATTCACCCTCCAGACTTCACCTTCTCCTTCTACTTCTTCTGCTTCTTCTGATTCACCCTCCAGACTTCACCTTCTCCTTCTCCTTCTTCTGCTTCTTCTGATTCACCCTCCAGACTTCACCTTCTCCTTCTCCTTCTTCGGCTTCTTCTGATTCACCCTCCAGACTTCACCTTCTCCTTCTCCTTCTTCTGCTTCTTCTGATTCACCCTCCAGACTTCACCTTCTCCTTCTCCTTCTTCTACTTCTTCTGATTCACCCTCCAGACTTCACCTTCTCCTTCTCCTTCTTCTGCTTCTTCTGATTCACCCTCCAGACTTCACCTTCTCCTTCTCCTTCGTCTACTTCTTCTGATTCACCCTCCAGACTACACCTTCTCCTTCTCCTTCTTCTACTTCTTCTGATTCACCCTCCAGACTTCACCTTCTCCTTCTCCTTCTTCTGCTTCTTCTGATTCACCCTCCAGACTTCACCTTCTCCTTCTCCTTCTTCTACTTCTTCTGATTCACCCTCCAGACTTCACCTTCTCCTTCTCCTTCTTCTGCTTCTTCTGATTCACCCTCCAGACTTCACCTTCTCCTTCTCCTTCTTCTACTTCTTCTGCTTCTCCCTCCAGACTTCACCTTCTCCTTCTCCTTCTTCTGCTTCTTCTGCTTCACCCTCCTGACTTCACCTTCTCCTTCTCCTTCTTCTACTTCTTCTGCTTCACCCCCCTGACTTCACCTTCTCCTTCTCCTTCTTCTACTTCTTCTGATTCACCCTCCAGACTTCACCTTCTCCTTCTCCTTCTTCTACTTCTTCTGATTCACCCTCCAGACTTCACCTTCTCCTTCTCCTTCTTCTACTTCTTCTGCTTCTCCCTCCAGACTTCACCTTCTCCTTCTCCTTCTTCTGCTTCTTCTGATTCACCCTCCAGACTTCACCTTCTCCTTCTCCT
Source organism: Somniosus microcephalus (assembly GCF_052327205.1). Lineage (NCBI taxonomy): Eukaryota > Metazoa > Chordata > Chondrichthyes > Squaliformes > Somniosidae > Somniosus > Somniosus microcephalus. The sequence continues at coordinate 128,229 of NW_028225863.1, forward strand.
TATTCTGCTTCTTCTGATTCACCCTCCAGACTTCACCTTCTCCTTCTCCTCTTCTGCTTCTTCTGATTCACCCTCCAGACTTCATCTTCTCCTTCTCCTTCTTCTGCTTCTTCTGATTCACCCTCCAGACTTCACCTTCTCCTTCTCCTTCTTCTGCTTCTTCTGATTCACCCTCCAGACTTCACCTTCTCCTTCTCCTTCTTCTACATCTTCTGATTCACCCTCCAGACTTCACCTTCTCCTTCTCCTTCTTCTGCTTCTTCTGATTCACCCTCCAGACTTCACCTTCTCCTTCTCCTTCTTCTGCTTCTTCTGATTCACCCTCCAGACTTCACCTTCTCCTTCTCCTTCTTCTGCCTCTTCTGATTCACCCTTCAGACATCACCTTCTCCTTCTCCTTCTTCTGCTTCTTCTGATTCACCCTCCAGACCTCACCTTCTCCTTCTCCTTCTTCTACTTCTTCTGATTCACCCTCCAGACTTCATCTTCTCCTTCTCCTTCTTCTACTTCTTCTGATTCACCCTCCAGACTTCATCTTCTCCTTCTCCTTCTTCTGCTTCTTCTGATTCACCCTCCAGACTTCGCCTTCTCCTTCTCCTTCTTCTACTTCTTCTGATTCACCCTCCAGACCTCACCTTCTCCTTCTCCTTCTTCTACTTCTTCTGATTCACCCTCCTGACTTCACCTTCTCCTTCTCCTTCTTCTACTTCTTCTGCTTCACCCTCCAGGCTTCACCTTCTCCTTCTCCTTCTTCTACTTCTTCTGATTCACCCTCCAGACTTCACCTTCTCCTTCTCCTTCTTCTGCTTCTTCTGATTCACCCTCCAGATTTCACCTTCTCCTTCTCCTTATTCTGCTTCTTCTGATTCACCCTCCAGACTTCACCTTCTCCTTCTCCTTCTTCTGCTTCTTCTGATTCACCCTCCAGCCTTCACCTTCTCCTTCTCCTTCTTCTGCTTCTTCTGATTTACCCTCCAGACTTCACCTTCTCCTTCTCCTTCTTCTACTTCTTCTGATTCACCCTCCAGACTTCATCTTCTCCTTCTCCTTCTTCTGCTTCTTCTGATTCACCCTCCAGACTTCACCTTCTCCTTCTCCTTCTTCTGCTTCTTCTGATTCACCCTCCAGACTTCACCTTCTCCTTCTCCTTCTTCTACTTCTTCTGATTCACCCTCCAGACTTCACCTTCTCCTTCTCCTTCTTCTACTTCTTCTGATTCACCCTCCAGACTTCACCTTCTCCTTCTCCTTCTTCTGCTTCTTCTGATTTACCCTCCAGACTTCACCTTCTCCTTCTCCTTCTGCTGCTTCTTCTGATTCACCCTCCAGACTTCAACTTCCCCTTCTCCTTCTTCTGCTTCTTTTGATTCACTCTTCAGACTTCACTTTCTCCTTCTACTTCTTCGGCTTCTTCTGATTCACCCTCCAGTCTTCATCTTCTCCTTCTCCTTCTTCTGCTTCTTCTGATTCACCCTCCAGACTTCACCTTCTCCTTCTCCTTCTTCTACTTCTTCTGATTCACCCTCCAGACTTCACCTTCTCCTTCTCCTTCTTCTGCTTCTTCTGATTCACCCTCCAGGCTTCACCTTCTCCTTCTCCTTCGTCTACTTCTTCTGATTCACCCTCCAGACTGCACCTTCTCCTTCTCCTTCTTCTACTTCTTCTGATTCACCCTCCAGACTTCACCTTCTCCTTCTCCTTCTTCTGCTTCTTCTGATTCACCCTCCAGACTTCACCTTCTCCTTCTCCTTCTTCTGCTTCTTCTGATTCACCCTCCAGACTTGACCTTCTCCTTCTCCTTCTTCTACTTCTTCTGATTCACCCTCCAGACTTCACCTTCTCCTCTTCTACTTCTTCTGCTTCTCCCTCCAGACTTCACCTTCTCCTTCTCCTTCTTCTGCTTCTTCTGCTTCACCCTCCTGACTTCACCTTCTCCTTCTCCTTCTTCTACTTCTTCTGCTTCACCCCCTGACTTCACCTTCTCCTTCTCCTTCTTCTACTTCTTCTGCTTCACCCTCCAGACTTTACCTTCTCCTTCTCCTTCTTCTGCTTCTTCTGCTTCACCCTCCAGACTTCACCTTCTTCTTCTCCTTCTTCTGCTACTTCTGATTCACCCTCCAGACTTCACCTTCTCCTTCTCCTTCTTCTGCTTCTTCTGATTCACCCTTCAGACTTCACCTTCTCCTTCTCCTTCTTCTGCTTCTTCTGATTCACCCTCCAGACCTCACCTTCTCCTTCTCCTTCTTCTACTTCTTCTGATTCACCCTCCAGACTTCATCATCTCCTTCTCCTTCTTCTGCTTCTTCTGATTCACCCTCCAGACTTCACCTTCTCCTTCTCCTTCTTCTGCTTCTTCTGATTCACCCTCCAGTCTTCGCCTTCTCCTTCTCCTTCTTCTACTTCTTCTGATTCACCCTCCAGACTTCACCTTCTCCTTCTCCTTCTTCTACTTCTTCTGATTCACCCTCCAGTCTTCACCTTCTCCTTCTCCTTCTTCTGCTTCTTCTGATTCACCCTCCAGACTTCACCTCCTCCTTCTCCTTCTTCTGCTTCTTCTGATTCAACCTCCTGACTTCACCTTCTTCTTCTCCTTCTTCTGCTTCTTCTGATTCACCCTCCAGACTTCACCTTCTCCTTCTCCTTCTTCTACTTCTTCTGATTCACCCTCCAGACTTCACCTTCTCCTTCTACTTCTTCTGCTACTTCTGATTCACCCTCCAGACTTCACCTTCTCCTTCTCCTTCTTCTGCTTCTTCTCATTCACCCTCCAGACTTCACCTTCTCCTTCTCCTTCTTCGGCTTCTTCTGATTCACCCTCCAGACTTCACCTTCTCCTTCTCCTTCTTCTGCTTCTTCTGATTCACCCTCCAGACTTCACCTTCTCCTTCTCCTTCTTCTACTTCTTCTGATTCACCCTCCAGAATTCATCTTCTCCTTCTC